>NC_057814.1:297980591-298174118 GCF_018294505.1 Triticum aestivum | reverse complement strand
GCCGGGCCGCGGGCGCGCGCGGTGGCCGGGGCAACGTGGCACGGCGTGGGTGGCTGGAGGCGGCGGCGAGTTTCGTCCGGCCGGCGGCGGACACGTCCGGCGGCACGGAGGAACGGGCTAGGGTTTCGGGGATCCGGAATTGCGGAGGGGGGGAGGTGTTTATAGGTAGAGGGAGCTAGGAGACTCCAAATGGAGTGCGGTTTTCGCCCACACGATCGTGATCGAATGCCCTAGAGCATGGAAGAGACTTAGAGGGGTTTTGGGCTGTTTGGAAGGGGGGTTTTGCTGCAACACACAAAAGGACTTTGCGGTTACCCGGTTAACCGTTGGAGTATCAAACGACCTCCAAATGGAACGAAACTTGACCGGTGGTCGACCGGTGGTATACCAAGGCCACTTGACAAGACTCGGTCCATTCCGAGAACGTTCAACACCCGCTCACGAAAAGAAACAAGAGGGGGTGCGCCGGAGGAGGTGGGAGTGCCGGATTGCAAAACTAACAATGGGGAAAATGCTCGGATGCATGAGACGAACATGCATGCAAAATGAGATGCACCTGATGACATGATATGAGATGCATGACATGAACAAAATGAAACACGGAAAAACAAAACCCGACCACGAAGGGAATATCATAACACATAGCCGAAAATGGCAAGAGTCGGAGTTACAAATATGGCAAGATACATCCGGGGTGTTACAACACTCCACCACTACGAGAGGATCTCGTCCCGAGATCTAGGACTAAAAGAACTCCGGATATTCGGAACGGAGATGGTCCTCGCGTTCCCAGGTGGCTTCTCGGTCGGAATGGTGCGACCACTTCACTTTCAGGAATTTGATAGACTTGTTGCGAGTCTTGCACTCAGTTTCTTCAAGAATAGCAACGGGGTGCTCATGATAAGACAGATCTTCTTGGAGGTCAATCTCTTTGAAGTTGATGGTGTGCTCAGGAGTCTTGAAGCACTTGTGAAGCTGTGACACGTGGAACACATCGTGCACGTTCGCGAAGTTGGAGGGAAGCTCAAGTTGATAGGCGAGGTCGCCTCTTTTGCCAATGATCTTGAAAGGACCCACGTATCTAGGGGAAAGCTTCCCTTTGATACCGAAGCGACGAGTGCCTTTCATTGGAGAGACGCGGAGGTAGACATGGTCTCCGATCTCGAAAGCCACATCACGGTGCTTACTATTGGGGAACGTAGCAGAAATTCAAAATTTTCTACGCATCACCAAGATCAATCTATGGAATAATCTAGCAACGAGGGGAAGGAGAGTGCATCTACATACCCTTGTAGATCGCGATGTGGAAGCGTCGCAAGAACGTGGATGAAGGAGTCGTACTCGTAGCGATTCAGATTGCAGTTGATTCCGATCTAAGCACCGAAGAACGGTGCCTCCGCGTTCAACACACATGCAGCCCGGTGACGTCTCCCATGCCTTGATCCAGCAAGGAGAGAGGGAGAGGTTGGGGAAGACTCCGTCCAGCAGCAGCACGACGGCGTGGTGGTGATGGAGGAGCATGGCAATCCCGCAGGGCTTCGCCAAGCACCGCGGGAGAGGAAGAGGAAGAGGGGAAGGGCTGCGCCAAGAGAAGAAGAACTTCGTGCGTTGGGCTGCCCCTTTGCCTCCAATATATATAGGGGAAGAGGGAGGGCTGCGCCCCCACCTAGGGTTCCCTCCCTAGGGGTGGCGGCAGCCCCAATCCCCATCTGGGGTGGCGGCCAAGTGGGGGGGAGAGGGAGGCGCACCAGGCATGGGCCTTTAGGGCCCATCTGCCCTAGGGTTTGCCCCCTCTTCTCTCTAGGCGCATGGGCCTTGGTGGGGAGGCGCCCCAGCCCCCCTAGGGGCTGGTCCCTTCTCACACTTGGCCCATGTATGCCTCCGGGGCCCGTGGCCCCTCCCGGTGGACCCCCGGACCCCTCCGGTGGTCCCGGTACACTACCGGTGATGCCCGGAACACTTCCGGTGGCCAAAACCATACTTCCTATATATAAATCTTTACCTCCGGACCATTCCGGAACTCCTCGCGACGTCCGGGATCTCATCCAGGACTCCGAACAACATTCGGTAACCACGTACATACTTTCCCTATAACCCTAGCGTCATCAAACCTTAAGCGTGTAGACCCTACGGGTTCGGGAACCATGCAGACATGACCGAGACGTTCTCCGGCCAATAACCAACAGCGGGATCTGGATACCCATGTTGGCTCCCACATGTTCCACGATGATCTCATCGGATGAACCATGATGTCGGGGATTCAATCAATCCCGTATTCAATTCCCTTTTTCTATCGGTATGTTACTTGCCCGAGATTCGATCGTCGGTATCCCGGTACCTTGTTCAATCTCGTTACCGGCAAGTCTCTTTACTCGTTCCGTAACTCACATCATCCCGTGATCAACTCCTTGGTCACATTGTGCACATTATGATGATGTCCTACCGAGTGGGCCCAGAGATACCTCTCCGTTTACACGGAGTGACAAATCCCAGTCTCGATTCGTGCCAACCCAACAGACACTTTCGAAGATACCTGTAGTGCACCTTTATAGCCACCCAGTTACGTTGTGACGTTTGGTACACCCTACGGTATCCGGGAGTTGCACAATCTCATGGTCTAAGGAAATGATATTTGACATTAGAAAAGCTCTTAGCAAACGAACTACACGATCTTGTGCTAGGCTTAGTATTGGGTCTTGTCCATCACATCATTCTCCTAATGATGTGATCCCGTTATCAACGACATCCAATGTCCATGGTCAGGAAACCGTAACCATCTATTGATCAACGAGCTAGTCAACTAGAGGCTTACTAGGGACATGGTGTTGTCTATGTATCCACACATGTGTTTGAGTTTCCTATCAATACAGTTCTAGCATGGATAATAAACGATTATCACGAACAAGGAAATATAATAATAACCAATTTATTATTGCCTCTAGGGCATATTTCCAACAGTCTCCCACTTGCACTAGAGTCAATAATCTAGTTCACATCACCATGTGATTAACACTCACAGGTCACATCACCATGTGACCAACATCCAAAGAGTTTACTAGAGTCAACAATCTAGTTCACATCACTATCTGATTAACACTCAATGAGTTCTGGTTTGATCATGTTATGCTTGTGAGAGAGGTTATTAGTCAACGGGTCTGAACCCTTCAGATCCGTGTGTGCTTTACGAATATCTATGTCATCTTGTGGATGCTACCACGCGCTACTTGGAGCCATTTCAAATAATTGCTCTACTATACGAATCCGGTTTACTACTCAGATTCATCCGGATTAGTGTCAAAGTTCGCATCGACGTAACCCTTTACGAAGAACTCCTTTTCACCTCCATAATCGAGAAAATTCCTTAGTCCACTAGATACTAAGGATAAGTTCGACCGCTGTCATGTGATCCATTCCCGGATCACTATTGTACCCCTTGACCAATCTCATGGCAAGGCACACTTCATGTGCGGTACACAGCATAGCATACTGTAGAGCCTATGTCTGAAGCATAGGGGACGACCTTCGTCCTTTCTCTCTCTTCTGCTGTGGTCAGGTCTTGAGTCTTACTCAATACTCACACCTTGTAACACAGCCAAGAACTCCTTCTTTGCTGATCTATTTTGAACTCTTTCAAAATCATGTCAAGGTGTGCGTTCTTTGAAAGTATCATCGGGCGTTTTGATCTATCTCTATAGATCTTGATGCCCAATATGTAAGCAGCTTTTATCTAGGTCTTCCTTTGAAAAACTCCTTTCAAACAACCCTTTATGCTTTCTAGAAATTCTACATCATTTCGGATCAACAATATGTCATTCACATATACTTATCAGAAATGTTGTAGTGCTCCCACTCACTTTATTGGAAATACAAGTTTCTAACAAACTTTGTATAAACCCAAAAACTTTGATCACTCCATCAAAGTGTATATTCTGACTCCGAGATGCTTGCTCTAATCCATGGAAGGATCGCTGGAGCTAGCATACATTTTAGCATCCTTAGGATCGACAAAACATTTCTAATTGTATCACATACAACCTTTCCTTACGAAAACTGGTAAGGAAACTTGTTTTGACATCCATCTGCCAGATTTCATAAATGCAGCTAATGCTAACATGATTCCGACGGACTTAAGCATCGCTACGGATGAGAAAATCTCATCGTAGTCAACTCCTTGAACTTGTGAAAATACTCTTTTCCACAAGCCGAGCTTCATGGACGGTAACATTACCGTCCACGTCCGTCTTCTTCTCAAAGATCCATTTATCTCGGATTTCATGGCTTCTAACCATTTGTCGGAATATGGGCCCACCATCACTTGTCCATAGCTCGTAGGTTCAGTATTGTCCAACAACATGATATCTCAGACAGGATCACGTACCACTCTGAAGTAGCACGCATCCTCGTCGTCCTACGAGGTTTGGTAGGGACTTGATCTGAAGTTTCATGATCACTATCATAAGCTTCCACTTCAATTGGTGTAGGTGCCACAGGAACAACTTCCTGTGCCCTGCTACACACTAGTTGAAGTAACGGTTCAATAACCTTATCAAGTCTCCACCATCCTCCCACTTAATTCTTTCGAGAGAAACTTTTCCTCGAGAAATGATCTGTTCCTAGAAGCAATTACCTTCCAGATCTGAAATAGGAGGTATACCCAACTGTTTTGGGTATTCTATGAAGATGCATTTGTCCGCTTTGGGTTCGAGCTTATCAGCCTGAAATTTTTTCACATAAGCTTCGCAGCCCCAAACTTTTAAGAAACGACAACTTAGGTTTCTCTAAACGGTGTCGTCTCAACGGAATTGCGTGGTGCCCCTTTTAAAGTGAATGCGGTTGTCTCTAATGCCTAACCCATAAACGACAGTGGTAATTTGATAAGAGACCTCATGGTATGCACCATATCCAATAGGGTGCAGTTATGATGTTCGGACACACCATCACACTATGGTGTTCCAGGCGGTATTAATTGTGAAACACTTTCCACAATGTCTTAATTGTGTGCCAAACTCGTAACTCAGATACTCATCTCTATGATCATATCACGGACATTTTATCCTCTTGTCACGACGATCTTCAACTTCACTCTGAAATTACTTGAACCTTTCAATAATTCAGACTTGTGTTTCATCAAGTAAATACACTCAGCATCTACTCAAATCATCTATGAAGTAAGAACATAACGATATCCACTGCATGCCTCAGCACTCATTGGACTGCACACATCAAATGTATTACTTCCAACAAGTTGCTCTCTTGTTCATCTTACGGAAAACGAGGCTTTTCAGTCATCTTGCCCATGTGGTATGATTTGCATGTCTCAAGTGATTCAAAATCAAGTGAGTCCAAACGATCCATCTGCATGGAGTTTCTTCATGCATATATACCAATAGACATGGTTCGCATGTCTCAATCTTTTCAAAAACGAGTGAGTCCAAAGATCCATCAACATGGAGCTTCTTCATGCGTTTTATACCAATATGACTCAAGTGGCAGTGCCACAAGTATGTGGTACTATCATTATTATCTTATATCTTTTGGCATGAGCATGTGTATCACTACGATCGAGATTCATTTTAGGTGCAAGACCATTGAAGGTATTATTCAAATAAACAGAGTAACCATTATTCTCCTTAAATGAATAACCGTATCACGATAAACATAATCCAATCATGTTTATGCTCAACGCAAACACCAAATAACAATTATTTAGGTTTAACACCAATCTCGATGGTAGAGGGAGCATGCGATGCTTGATCACCTCAACCTTGGAAACACTTCCAACACACATCGTCGTCTCACCTTTAGCTAGTCTCCATTTATTCCGCGGCTTTTATTTCGAGTTACTAACACTTAGCAACCGAACCGGTATCTAATACCCTGGTGCTGCTAGGAGTACTAGTAAAGTACACATTCATATAATGTATATCTAATATACTTCTGTCGACCTTGCCTGCCTTCTCATCTACCAAATATCTAGGGTAGTACTGCTTCAGTGATCGTTCCTCTTATTACAGAAGCACTTAGTCTCGGGTTTGGGTTCAACCTTGGGATTCTTCACTAGAGCAGCAAACGATTTGCTGTTTCGTGAAGTATCCCTTTTGCCCTTGTCCTTCTAGAAACTAGTGGTTTTACTAACCATCAACAATTGATGCTCCTTCTTGATTTCTACTTTCACGGTGTCAAACATCGCGAGTTGCTCAAGGATCATCATATCTATCCCTGATATGTTATAGTTCATCACGAAGCTCTAATAGCTTGGTGGCATTGACTAAGGAGAACCATCACTATCTCATCTAGAAGATTAACCCCACTTGATTCAAGTGATTGTAGTACTCAGACAATCTGAGCACATGCTCAACGATTGAGGTTTTCTCCCTTAGTTTGCAGGCTTAAGAAACTTGTCAGAGGTCCCATACCTCTTGACGTGGGCACTAGTCAGAAATCCCAATTTTAGTCTTCGGAACATCTCATATGTTCTGCGACGTTTCAAAAACCGTCTTTGGTTCCACAATTCTAAACCGTTAGCATTACGCACTGAACTATCACGTAGTCATCAAAACGTGTATGTCAGATGTTTCGCAACATCTACAGATGACGCTGAGGTTCAGCACACCGAGCGGTGCATTAATGACATAAGCCTTCTGTGCAGCAATGAGGACAATCCTCAGTTTACGGACCCAGTCCGCATAATTGCTACTACCAACTTTCAACTAAATTTTCTCTAGGAACATATCTTAAACAGTAGAACTAAAGCGTATGACATAATTTGCAAAGACCTTTTTGACTATGTTCATGATAATTAAGTTCATCTGATTAATGAATGAACTCCCACTCAGATAGACATCCCTCTAGTCATCTAAGTGATACATGATCCGAGTCAAACTAGGCCGTGTCCGATCATCACGTGAGATTGACTAGTCATCATCGGTGAACATCTCCATGTTGATCGTATCTTCTATACGACTCATGCTCGACCTTTCGGTCTCTTGTGTTCCGAGGCCTTGTCTGTACATGCTAGGCTCGTCAAGTCAACCTAAGTGTTTTGCATGTGTTCCGAGGCCATGTCTGTACATGCTAGGCTCGTCAACACCCGTTGTATTCGAACGTTAGAATCTATCACACCCGATCATCACGTGGTGCTTCGAAACAACGAACCTTCGCAATGGTGCACAGTTAGGGGGAACACGTCTCTTGAAATTTTTATAAGGGATCATCTTACTTACTACCGTCGTTCTAAGCAAATAAGATGCATAAGATGATAAACATCACATGCAATCAAATAGTGACATGATATGGCCAATATCATTTTGCTCCTTTGATCTCCATCTTCGGGGGACCATGATCATCTTCGTCACCGGCATGACACCATGATCTCCATCATCACGATCTCCATCATTGTGTCTTCATGAAGTTGTCACGCCAACGATTACTTCTACTTCTATGGCTAACGCGCTTAGCAATAAAGTAAAGTAATTTACATGGCGTTAATCAATGACACGCAGGTCATACAAAAAATAAAGACAACTCCTATGGCTCCTGCCGGTTGTCATACTCATCGACATGCAAGTCGTGATTCCTATTACAAGAATATGATCAATCTCATACATCACATATATCATTCATCACATCTTCTGGCCATATCACATCACATAGAACATGCAGCAAAAACAAGTTAGACGTCCTCTAATTGTTTGTTGCAAGTTTTTACGTGGCTTGTATAGGTTTCTAGCAAGAACGTTTCTTACCTACGTAAAACCACAACGTGATATGCCAATTTCTATTTACCCTTCATAAGGACCCTTTTCATCGAATCCGTTCCGACTAAAGTGGGAGAGACAGACACCCGCTAGCCACCTTATGCAACTAGTGCATGTCAGTCGGTGGAACCTGTCTCACGTAAGTGTACGTGTAAGGTCGGTCCGGGCCGCTTCATCCCACAATGCCGCCGAAACAAGATAAGACTAGTAGCGGCAAGAAGAATTGGCAACATCTACGCCCACAACTGCTTTGTGTTCTACTCGTGCATAGAAACTACGCATAGACCTAGCTCATGATGCCACTGTTGGGGAACGTAGCAGAAATTCAAAATTTTCTACGCATCACCAAGATCAATCTATGGAGTAATCTAGCAACGAGGGGAAGGGGAGTGCATCTACACACCCTTGTAGATCGCGATGCGGAAGCGTTGCAAGAACGTGGATGAAGGAGTCGTACTCGTAGCAATTCAGATCACGGTTGATTCCGATCTAAGCACCGAAGAACGGTGCCTCCGCGTTCAACACACGTGCAGCCCTGTGACATCTCCCACGCCTTGATCCAGCAAGGAGAGAGGGAGAGGTTGGGGAAGACTCCGTCCAGCAGCAGCATGACGGCATGGTGGTGATGGAGGAGCGTGGCAATCCCGCAGGGCTTCGCCAAGCACCACGGGAGAGGAGGAGGAAGAGGGGAAGGGCTGCGCCAAGAGAAGAAGAACTCCGTGCGTTGGGTTGCCCCTTTGCCTCCAATATATATAGGGGAAGAGGGAGGGCTGCGCCCCCACCTAGGGTTCCCTCCCTAGGGGTGACGGCAGCCCCAATCCCCATCTGGGGTGGCGGCCAAGTGGGGGGAGAGGGAGGCGCACCAGGCATGGGCCTTTAGGGCCCATCTGCCCTAGGGTTTGCCCCCTCTTCTCTCTAGGCGCATGGGCCTTGGTGGGGAGGCGCCCCAGCTCCCCTAGGGGCTGGTCCCTTCTCACACTTGGCCCATGTATGCCTCCGGGGCCCGTGGTCCCTCCCGGTGGACCCCCGGACCCCTCCGGTGGTCCCGGTACACTACCGGTGATGCCCGGAACACTTCCGGTGGCCAAAACCATACTTCCTATATATAAATCTTTACCTCCGGACCATTCCGGAACTCCTCGCGACGTCTGGGATCTCATCCAGGACTCCGAACAACATTCGGTAACCACGTACATACTTTCCCTATAACCCTAGCGTCATCAAACCTTAAGCGTGTAGACCCTACGGGTTCGGGAACCATGCAGACATGACCGAGACGTTCTCCGGCCAATAACCAACAGCGGGATCTGGATACCCATGTTGGCTCCCACATGTTCCACGATGATCTCATCGGATGAATCACGATGTCGGGGATTCAATCAATCCCGTATTCAAATCCCTTTGTCTATCGGTATGTTACTTGCCCGAGATTCGATCGTCGGTATCCCGATACCTTGTTCAATCTCGTTACCGGCAAGTCTCTTTACTCGTTCCGTAACTCACATTGTCCCGTGATCAACTCCTTGGTCACATTGTGCACATTATGATGATGTCCTACCGAGTGGGCCCAGAGATACCTATCCGTTTACACGGAGTGATAAATCCCAGTCTCGATTCGTGCCAACCCAACAGACACTTTCGGAGATACCTGTAGTGCACCTTTATAGCCACCCAGTTACATTGTGACGTTTGGTACACGCAAAGCATTCCTACGGTATCCGGGAGTTGCACAATCTCATGGTCTAAGGAAATGATACTTGACATTAGAAAAGCTCTTAGCAAACGAACTACACGATCTTGTGCTAGGCTTTGGATTGGGTCTTGTCCATCACATCATTCTCCTAATGATGTGATCCCGTTATCAACGACATCCAATGTCCATGGTCAGGAAACCGTAACCATCTATTGATCAACGAGCTAGTCAACTAGAGGCTTACTAGGGACATGGTGTTGTCTATGTATCCACACATGTATCTGAGTTTCCTATCAATACAGTTCTAGCATGGATAATAAACGATTATCACGAACAAGGAAAGATAATAATAACCAATTTATTATTGCCTCTAGGGCATATTTGCAACACTTACTATCATAGTAACTCTTCTGGCACGATTGCACGGCTTTGAGATTTTCACGAATGACTTTACACATTTCTTCAGCCTCTGTGATTAAGTCATTGCCAAGAAGTTGGCGTTCACCAGTCTCTGACCAATTGAGAGGAGTATGACACTTTCTGCCATAGAGAATCTCGAATGGGGCCTTGCCCGAACTCGCTTGGAAGCTGTTGTTGTAGGAGAATTCGGCATATGGAAGACAATCTTCCCATTTCATGCCAAAGGAAATGACACAAGCCCTGAGCATATCTTCAAGGATTTGATTGACTCGCTCGACTTGGCCACTAGTTTGAGGGTGGAAAGCTGTGCTGAAGCGAATGTTGGTGCCCATGGCCTTCTGGAAGGAGTCCCAGAACTTAGAAGTGAAGATGCTTCCACGATCTGAAGAAAACAATTGTGGAATGCTGTGCAAGGAGACAATCCTGGAGGTGTATAGCTCTGCCAACTGAGCTGCTGTGATGGATTCTTCGATTGGAAGGAAATGAGCCACTTTAGAAAGCTTGTCAATGACAATGAAGATAGCATCATTTCCACGCTTGGACTTGGGAAACCAGTCACGAATCCATTTCGATATGATCAAACTTCCACATTGGGATAGCAAGAGGTTGGAGGAGACCAGCTGGTCGTTGGTGTTCTGCTTTCACTCTTCGACAGACATCACATTCGTTCATGAATTGAGCGATTTCTCGCTTCATTCGAGTCCACCAATACGACTGCTTGAGGTCATGGTACATCTTCGTACTTCCAGGATGAATGGAAAGAAGAGAATTGTGCGCCTCGTTCATAATGACTTTCCTTAGATCACCTTTAGGAACCACAATCCGGTCCTCGAAGAATAAAGTGTCTCTGTCATCAATGCGATAGCACTTGTATTTGGAAAGACCCTTGTCGATACCCGCGTTTCACCTTCTTCACCATGGTATCCAGGAGTTGTGCCTCACGAATTTGATCTTCCAAAGTAGGAGAGACTATGAGGTTGGCAAGAAAGCCTTGAGGAACAACTTGGAGATTCAGCTTGCGGAAAGCTTCACAAAGATCCGGTTGAAATGGCTTGAGAATTAAGCTGTTGCAATAAGCCTTCCTGCTCAAAGCATCTGCAATGACATTGGCTTTGCCTGGAGTATATTCAATACTCGGATTGTACTCTTGAATCATTTCGACCCATCGAGTCTGCCTGAGGTTGAGGTTGGGCTGAGTGAAGATGTACTTGAGACTCTTGTGATCGGTGAATATGTCCACTTTTCTTCCGAACAAGAGATGTCTCCATGTTATTAATGCATGGACAACTACCGCCAACTCAAGATCGTGAGTGGGGTAGTTCTTTTCATTGGGCTTCAACTGACGAGAGGTATAGGCCACAACTTTCTTCTATTGCATTTACACAGCACCGAGACCTTGGAGAGAAGCATCACAGAAAACTTCGAATGACTTGGATTCGTCAGGAGGAGTTAAGACAGGAGCTGTGACGAGTTTCTCTTTGAGAGTGTTGAAAGCAACGTCACACTCAAGAGACCAGACATACTTCACATGCTTCTGGAGGAGGTTGGAAAGAGGCTTTGCAATATTAGAGAAATTCTCAACAAATCTTCGGCAATAGCTTGCAAGACCAAGAAAACTGCGAAGCTGCTTGACATTCTGAGGAGGTTCCCAATTCACAACTGCAGACACCTTCTCGGGATTAACAGCGATGCCCTTGGCAGAGATGATATGACCCAGGTAAAGAACTTCATTGAGCCAAAACTCACATTTGGAAAACTTCGCATAGAATTGATACTCTCTGAGCTTGTCGAGCACCAATCGCAAATGTTTGGCATGATCCTTCTTATTCTTGGAGAAGACCAAGATATCATCGAGATACACCAGGACGAATTCATTGGTATAGGGGTTGAAGATGAAATTCATCATTCGAGAGAATGTTGGAGGAGCATTGACAAGGCCGAAAGACATGACAGTATATTCATAAGAACCAAAGCTTGTTCTGAGTGCTGTCTTGGGAATATCTTCTTCACGAATGCGAATCTGATGATAACCCATATGAAGGTCAAGCTTGGAGAATACTTTAGCACCTTTAAGTTGCTCGAATAGCTCATTGATGTTGGGAAGTGGATACTTGTTCTTGATTGTCTTCTTGTTCAATGGACGGTAGTCGACACAAAGTCGGTTCGTGCCATCCTTCTTCTGGACAAAAAGAACACCACAACCCCATGGAGATGAACTCGGTCTGATCAAACCCAGACGCTCTTGTTCATCGAGCTGTTTCTTCAATTCCTTCAGCTCCTTGGGTCCTAGCTTGTAAGGACGCTTGCAAACGGGTTCAGTGCCCGGCTCAAGATCAATAACGAACTCAACTGGCCGGTGAGGAGGCATACCCGGAAGCTCTTCTGGAAAGACATCTTGATACTCACAAACGACTAGAATCTGAGAGATGGCATTCAACTCGCCCTTCTCATTGAGAGAAAACAACCGAATGGTTTCATCACGAGCGGCATAAATGATAACATCCTCAGAAGAGTGTGTCAAATGAATTTCCCTGGCAGCACAATCAAGTTGAGCCTTGTGCTGAGAAAGCCAGTCCATCCCAAGAATTAGGTCAATATCCGAGTCACCAAGAACAATTGGTTTAGACAGAAATTTATAGTTCCCCATCTTGATGGAAACATCCGGGACACAATTATTAGATGTCATTTGCTTACCCGGTGACACAATCTTCAACAGGATAGGAATCTTTTCCGTCACAAACTCATGCTTGGCAACAAAAGGTCTTGAAATGAAAGAAAGAGATGCACCAGTATCAAATAAGACTTTTGCAGGAATATCATTAACTGAGAGATTACCCATTATCACATCAGTAGATTCCTCCACTTGAGCTGCATTCATCATGTTCACCTTTGCAGACTTGGGATTATGCTTGACCACTGCATTGCTGGAAGATCTCACAGGAGGATGAGGCGAAAGACATCTTTGGTTGAAGCACTTGTGAGCATAGTGACCTTTCTGCTGACACTTGTTGCAAGTCACCTCTGAGAGTGGGCGATGATAAGGAGCATTGGACTTTGGAGCTTGATTCTGAGACTTGTTCTGATAGCCAGAGTTGCAAGAGTGGGAAGATCCATGGCCACCTTTGTTCTTCTGCTGGTAAGGCTGACGAAACGGAGGAGGAGGAGGCAACCAGAACTTCTGTTGCTTAGCAGCCACTAGGAAGAAGAAGACTGAACTGCGTCCCTCCCTCTCTTCTTAGAAGCCTCACACTTGAGCTGAGCAGCCTCTTGCTTCAGTGCCATATTGTAGTATTGATCAAACTGAGTAGGCTCAACAAGAACGAGAGCTAACTTCAGATCCTCTCTAAGGCCACCTCTGAAGTGATAGATCATGCTCTTTTCATCAGGAACGTCTTGTTTAGCGAAGCGAGCAAGTTTCTGAAACTGGATGTTGAATTGATACACAGACATGTTGCCTTGCTTGAGATTGCGGAACTCCTCACGCTTACTCTCAACAACACTTTGTGGAATGTGGTGAGCTTTGAAGTCCCGACAGAAGTCAGTCCAAGTGATCACATGACCTCCTCTGGAATCTTTGTATTGTTGATACCAATCAGCAGCTTGGTCCTTGAGTTGAAAAGAAGCGAACTTGACATAGTCCTCAGGCCTGACATTGCTACATTCAGAATGCTTGTTGATGTCCACGAGCCAATCATCGGCATCTGTGGCCTCGGCACAGTAGCTGAAAGACTTGGGCTGATTTGCGAGAAACTGGTTGAGGTTAGCGAAGTGAGGCTGATTGTTGCCTTGGCCTTGATTTCCTTGCCCTTGGGTGCGTTCTTGCAAGAGTTGCAAAATCATCTGAGCATTGGCATTGGTGGCTGCCATGATAGCTTGCCATGGCTCCGGAGGCGGAGGTGGTGGCGGAGGGTTCGCCTGAGTCCCTTCATTGCATTCCGGATTTTGACGCGTTGGCGGAGCCATCCTGAAGAGGGTGACATCCGTTAGCATCTTGATAGACAAATAGACAAGTAGAATCAACGGATAGAAATTGCAACATATAGTCTTCACAATAAACATTCGAACGAGGATGAACGAATGAATTCCATAGTAAATCATCACACTTCCATTAAGTTGAGAAGCCACTTAGAAAAAGGTATGGAATCAACATTTGACTTCGAAGCAACTCGAATACCACAATTCAAAACAAAACAAAGTATTGGCTTGCAGAATAAGCCGGAACAAACATATGATAGAGATTTCGTCCGAAGTTTTCGTGGTGGGGCCCACACGGGCTCGATCGTACAGCACCATCATGTACAAGGCAGTGCACATGACATACGAAGCGTCCCCGAGTCGGCATAGCCAAGGACTCTTTAAGACACTACGAGACCACTGTAAAACCAACCGTGGAAAGGCGGACCACTAGACGTCGAACCCCAATCTCATATCATGCGTCTGTCGGAAAGATATCCTAGAAGCTACTTGAATTCCCACTTATAAACTCCCAAAACTTTCTGGTTATGCAATCTGGTGTTGGGGATACAGGGGAGACAAAATATATCACCCAAACGAGCAATCCCTAGATCCAGCTGTATCCATCCGTCAACACATAACCAAGAAACCTTCGGAAATCGTGTACCTCAACCTTCGAAAAGCATCCGTTATACGAGTTATGGCAATACTCCCGAACTCCCGCCCCAATACTGGGTGGCGTCGAGGTGATCTCACCAATAACTGCATAAAAGAGATTTCGATGTCGGCGAAACTCAGGTATTCCAGAATTGCAACGATAAAATTGTGACGACAACACCTCGGAGCTCAACTCCCTGGGACACTGCCACAACCCCTAAATGTCAGGAGGCACCAAGAACAATGTTCTCATCACAAAACCATCGAAACGATTCTAAGATACCCGCGTGATCCTAAATTTTTTTAGTGAAATTTGAGGAGAGAAGAGTCAAAACTTCTACGTCAGGAGGCCTCACCAGAGCGACGAAGGGACTGAGGAGTAAAAAGAATCCTACTCTTCGATATATATAATCCTAAGATTCAAAACATTTTTGTTCTAGACTCAACAACGCCAGCGATTCGATCAAGCAGGGGGCTCCTAAGTCGAGGATGACTCTGATTACCAACTTGTAACACCCACGATGCGGCTATATCTCCAACGTGTCGAGGCACGACTTAGAGGCATAACCGCATTGTGGTATTGTCGCAAGAAGGGTTATCTTCACACAATCCCATGTAATGAACTAGAATGGGATAACGAGAGTTGGCTTACAATCGCCACTTCGCACAATACATAAATATAATACATACATCATCCAAAATCCACACATAGACCGACTACGGTCAAATCCAAATGAAAATAAGATAACCCCAAATGCTAGAGCCCCGATCGTCCCAACTGGGCTCCACTACTGATCATCAGGAAAAGAAACATAATAACGCCCACGTTCCTCATCGAACTCCCACTTGAGCTCGGTTGCGTCATCTGCACTGGCATCGTCGGCACCTGCAACTGTTTTGGTAGAATCTGTGAGTCACGAGGACTCAGCAATCTCACACCCGCGAGATCAAGACTATTTAAGCTTATAGGAAAGGATGGTGTAATGAGGTGGAGCTGCAGCAAGCACTAAGCATATATGGTGGCTAACATACGCAAGAGAGAGCGAGAAGAGAAGCAACACAACGATCACGAAGCTAGAAGTGATCCTGAAACTACTTACGTTCATGCATAACTCAAACCGTGTTCACTTCCCGGACTCCGCCGAGAAGAGACCATCACGGCTACACACACGGTTGATGTATTTTAATTGGGTCAAGTGACAAGTTCTCTACAACTGGACATTAACAAATTCCCATCTGCCTCATAACCGTGGGCATGACTTTCGAAAGATATTACCCTGCAGGGGTGTCCCAACTTAGCCCATTATAAGCTCTCATGATCAACGAAGGATAAACCTTCTCCCAGGAAGACCCGATCAGTCTCGGAATCCTGGTTTACAAGACATTTCAACAATGTTAAAGAAGACCAGCAAAGCCGCCCGAATGTGCCGACAAATCCCGATAGGAGCTGCACATATCTCGTTCTCAGGGCACACCGGATGAACACTAGGTACAACTAAAACCAATCCTCGAGTTTCCCCAAGGTGGCGCTGCAAGTGGCTCTAGTTTGGACCAGCACTCAGAGGAACACTGGCCCGGGGGTTTAAATAAAGATGATCCTCGGGCTCGCGAAAACCCAAGGGAAAAGGCTTAGGTGGCAAATGGTAAAACCAAAGTTGGGCCTTGCTGGAGGGGTTTTATTCAAGGCGAACTGTCAAGGGGGTCCCATAAATCACCCAACCGCGTAAGGAACGCAAACTCAAGGAACATAATACCGGTATGACGGAAACTAGGGCGGTAAGAGTGGAACAAAACACCAGGCATAAGGCCGAGCCTTCCACCCTTTACCAAATATATAGATGCATTAATTAATTAAGAGATATTGTGATATCCCAAAATATCCATGTTCCAACATGGAACCAACTTCAACTTCACCTGCAACTAGCAACGCTATAAGAAGGGCTGAGCAAAAGCGGTAACTTAGCCAAACAACGGTTTGCTAGGAAAAGGATGGTTAGAGGCTTGGCATGGCAATATGGGAGGCATGATATAGCAAGTGGTAGGTAGCGCAGCATGGCAATAGAACGAACAACTAGCAAAGCAAAGATAGAAGTGATTTCGAGGGTATGGTCATCTTGCCTGCAAGGTTCTCAGAGTTGTCGAAAGCTTGATCCTCGTAAGCGTAGTCAACAGGTTCCTCGTTCACGAACTCGTCTCCCGGCTCTACCGAAAACAAGAACACAAGCAATGGAACCACAATCAATCACGGGAGATGCACAAGCAACATGATGCAATACATGAATGATATGCAAGATATGATATCCGATGCGTATGCGTGCTCCGGAAGGAAAAATGATGAACAAGGAAGTAATTTGGCAAACCAAGCATGCCACTGGAAAGATGAGATGATTTCGGTCGAAATCGATATAAAGATCACCGGAAACGGATGCACGGTTTGCAAATGGCAAGCAAAACAAGAATGACACGAATCTGTGATTAACAGCATGTTAGTACTTAGAATGCAACAAGAAACTATGCTACAGCACTCCAACATAGCAACAAAGAATATGGCCGTAATATACAGGAGATTCTTGACAAAAGATGAACAATGAGCTACGGCCTGATCACACCACAGTAGGTTCAAACAAGCATGGCAAAAGTGCAAAAGATAACAGGTTCACAGACTTAGTGAAATTACTGGACATGGCTGAAACAGCATCAGGTAGCAATGTTCAGAGCAAGAAATCAACATGCTACAGAACTTAACATAGAAAAACAAGGCATGGCATGAATCTACTGAATGCAAATAACAAAAGTCCCTTACTTACGATAAGCCAAAAAGGATCAGCAGATAAGATGGCACCCATGTAAACATAGCAAGTTTCGTTAACAGGTTTCAGACTTGGCAGAAAACAGAGCATAGCAGAAACAGTATTATGAAGGCATCTTGGTGAGCTTCATGCACTCACCACAGAGCAATGCATGACAAAAGAAGCATACCTACAGCAAGATGGCATGTTTATAAAGCTATCCATGGCAAGAGCAAATACATAGCATGAAAGGATCAACTACAACAAGCTTGGCAAAATTGAATATCATGTTAACAATCTGCCAGAAATATTTTATAGAAAAAGTAGAGCAAGATTTAGTCATGCTATGACACCCCATAACTGCAAACAGGGGCATGGATGGATAGAGCACAACTATATCTACAAAACATCCTTACTGAACATCTCCAAAATAAGCATGGATCTCTCTGTAGCCACATGGATACATAGCAACAAAATAACAGCAGTCACAGACAGTAAAATTACCGTCCCTGAAATCAGAAACATCACTAAGCCTAGTATGCATGCTTGTGTTAGTCACCACAGAGATCACAAAAATACATAGCATACACCACCGTAAAGATGGCATGGCATATATCAAAACACATGTAGAGCTCATGCCCATAAGATGCACAGATTAAATGCAACAAAAATAACAAATCCTCAAGTTCTGATAAGTAATAGCAGTTAACAACAACTAGCACTCTTGCACCCGAGATTTGGGCATCAAGATAGACTCAAAAGAACATGGCATAATGGAACAAAATGAAGAGCATCTCAAGAAGAACATTTCAATATATTACACGCACGAAACGGAGCTATATGCAGAGAGTTATGAGGCAATGAACATGTGCATATATTGCAAAAGTACTGGGACTTGGTGGATTTCGGGAGGGAGAAGAAAAGTCAACCGTAGAGATTTTCAGATCGGATCGGGAGCTCACGAGCTCGCCGGGGAAGAGGCCGCGGCGACCGGAGCTTGGGGCTCTCGCCGGAGCTCGGGCGGAGGGAGAGGGAGGAGGACGCGCCGGCGACGCCGGGGCTCGGGGACGGGCGCGGAGCTCGCCGTGGTGCGGGATGGCGGAGATGGAGGCGGCGGGGACGGAGACGGGCTCGGGCGCGGCAACTCGGCAAACGGCGGCGGGGTCGACGGCTTGGCGCGGGGCGGCGCCGGGCTTCGGCGGAGGAGGAAGAAGGAGGCGCGCGGCGGCGGGGGAGCCTCGGGCTCGGGGGGGGGGCTGACGCGGGCCTTGCTGGGCCGCGGGCGCGCGCGGTGGCCGGGGCCACGTGGCACGGCGTGGGTGGCCGGAGGCGGCGGCGGGTTTCGTCCGGCCGGCGACGGACACGTCCGGTGGCATGGAGGAACGGGCTAGGGTTTCGGGGATCCGGAATTTCGAAGGGGGGAGGTGTTTATAGGTAGAGGGAGCTAGGAGACTCCAAATGGAGTGCGGTTTTCGCCCACACGATCGTGATCGAACGCCCTAGAGCATGGAAGAGACTTAGAGGGGTTTTGGGCTGTTTGGAAGGGGGGGTTTGCTGCAACACACAAAAGGACTTTGCGGTTACCCGGTTAACCGTTGGAGTATCAAACGACCTCCAAATGGAACGAAACTTGACCGGTGGTCTACCGGTGGTATACCAAGGCCACTTGACAAGACTCGGTCCATTCCGAGAACGTTCAACACCCGCTCACGAAAAGAAACAAGAGGGGGTGCGCCGGAGGAGGTGGGAGTGCCGGATTGCAAAACGGACAACGGGGAAAATGCTCGGATGCATGAGACGAACACGTATGCAAAATGAGATGCACCTGATGACATGATATGAGATGCATGACATGAACAAAATGAAACACGGAAAAACAAAACCCGACCACAAAGGGAATATCATAACACATAGCCGAAAATGGCTAGAGTCGGAGTTACAAATATGGCAAGATACATCCGGTGTGTTACACCAACAATGGCGGCCAATTTGAAAGGGGACAGCTAGTACAAGCTATCGTGACAAAAGCGGTCTTCGCCTGCAAAGGGCTCTGGTGATGAAGCCATCTTGGGCTCCATGGTGACCTCCGTCCTGCTGGCCTGCTGGTCTTGGTGTCGTTACACTGATATGGAAACCTTTGCTTGATGCCTCGGTACTCCGCGCCTGCGCTTGCCTCTTTAGCACCAAAGAGGAAACAAGGACGCTACGCGCGCTGGCACCTGCCTGATCCTGATCGTCATGGCTCACGTCACGAGAGCCTCACGAGGTTTGCCCTGCCTTGATTTCTCCGCTCCTCGCGAGGCAGCCTGGTGAGGCCACTCCTGAGGAGGTCTTGCGTCGTCCGCCCCGCGAGGCTTGGCCCCTCGCGAGTTTCTTGAATGCCTTGTTGACGAAGATGGGCCATACAGGCCTGCTAGCAAAGCCACGCTGCGGGCCGCAGGCAGGCAAGTCTGGGGACCCCCATTCCTAAAACGCCGATAGTAGCCCCCGGGCCCAAGGCGCGCTCGGGCTTGGTTTTGAGGTGAAGCCAAAGGTCAAGCGCGGAGCGCCGCGGGCCTACAAAGCCTGCGGCCTTCAGGCCAGCTATGAGGCCCTCGTATTCTGCGATGTTGTTGGAGACCTTCTCGCCCTGCTGAAAGCAGAGCTGCACGGCGTAGTAGAGCTTGTCCTGAGTGGGCGAGATGAGTACTGCCCCAGCCCCCGCACCCTGATGCGCGAAGGCGCCATCGAAATACATGACCCAGCCGTCCGGCGCCTCGCTTCCTGGTGAGGTGGTCCGGTCTTTGCCTACTTCAAGTGCCGGGGAATCCGTCCATTCTGCCACAAAATCAGCGAGCGCGGCTCCCTTGATGACTCGGGTAGTGCTGAACTCCAACTGGAATGCTTGCACCTCGATGTTCCACTTAGCGACCCTTCCAGCGGAGTTCGGGCTCCTGAGCACTCTCTCCAATGGGTAGGCTGAGACGACCTTGATGGGGTGGCCCTGGAAGTAGTGCTGCAACTTGCGCGAGGCCACCAAGAGTGCGAGCAAGAGCTTCTGAGGCATGGGATATCGTGCCCTTGCGCCCCGCAACACCGTGCTGACAAAATACACCGGGTGCTCGACAAGGGCTGGCGTTTTGGTGAGGCTTGTGTCTTGCGGGGGCCCGGACGTCTCCTGAGGTGGTGGAACTCCTGGTGCCTGGTCGCTTGCGGGGGACTCCGTGACGTCGTCCTGCCGAGCTTGGTCTTCTGTTGACGCCGCTTCGGCTCTCGCGGCGCCTTCCTGATCTTGCGTCATTTCAGTTGTAGCTTGGCGCAGTGCGCCCTTGGCTTGGTGGTCCTCCCGAACCGCCACCAGCACTGCGCTGGCAGAGTACGGGGTAGCGGCCAGGTAGAGAACCAGGGGCTCGAGAGGTCATGGCGCCACCATCACCGGTGGGCTAGTTAGGTGTCTATTGAGGTCTTGGAAGGCTTGGTCGGCCTCTGGGGACTCAAAGGGACCAGCCTCGCGAGGACCGTCCTCAGGGCAATGCCGGTCTTCCCCTGCTACCGCCGCCACCGAGAAGGAATGACGACCACCATCAGGACGAGGGGGCTGGGGGCTTCCAGGAGCCGCGCGCTATCACATACATCTTGGGTGGAGCCCAGGCCCCAGCCTCGCAGCGCATCTTCAAACAGTTTGCTCGTGAAGTAAATGCAGTCCTCCCCAAGCTTGAAGCCACGCGCCCGCTCAGGTGGTCCAAGTGCGCCATCACCTTCAACTCGACAGATCAGCTCAAGTGCGCAGCAACTGCTGGTGCCCTCCCGATGGTTTGCTCACTAGTCATCAGCAACATGCAAGTTACCAAGACCCTCATTGACGGTGGCGCATGGCTCAACGTCCTATCCGTCGACACGCTCGACAACCTCCAAGTGCCATATGACCAGCTTCAGCCTACCAAGCCTTTCTCAGGAGTGACCAACGGTTCCACCACACCGATAGGGCAGGTCCTCCTCCCTATCACCTTCGGAGAACGCAAGAACTACCGCACCGAGCTCATCCACTTCAACGTCGCGCACATCCGTCTGCCATACAACGCCATCCTTGGGTATCCAGCCCTGGCCAAGTTCATGGCGGTCACACACCGCGGCTACAACGTCCTCAAGATGCCAGGAAGCGGCGGAATCATCACGGTCCCGTGCGAAGAAAGAGACGCGGTGTGCTCCCTCAAGCGTGCTTTTCAAGCTGCAGCAATTGACGACCCCGACAACAAAGGCGAGGGCCCTCCTGAGGCCCTCCCCAAGAAGAAGAAGCAGCCGCACCGTGCAGGATCTCAGGAGGATTGTGTCGTAGCTGGAACCTCGTCAGGATCAGCGCCCGATCCAGGGGCGCCTCCCTCTGTCGCATAGGAAGGCGCGCCCAGCGCCCTCCTCGGTCAAGGTTCGAGGGCTCTCTTCTGGAGGGCCTCAGACCTTGCTAACATCACAAGGGAGGCGCTTGGGCACCACTTGTAGGCGTGCTTCACGGCACGTTTCCCTCAGGAGAACACAGGGCAAGGAGCGCCCACCGCTCAGGAGTTCATCACCGAGACCACTCAGGAACTGCAAGATGCAAGGGCCATGCGCGACCGCCGCTCATGAGGCGCAGCTCCCCATCCAGGCGAGGATGCCGGGCTGCACGTCTGCATCAACGTCCCAGGGCTCAACAGGGCCGCCTCTCAGGAGCTTTTCTGGCCTTCACGCGTGGGCCGTTGCGAGGGTCCACCACACAGCTACGTTCGCATGCCTTTCAGCCTGCCGAGCGTGTCATCAGCCTATCAGCGCAACCTGCGGCGTGTCCTGGTAGCTCAGGAGGCTAGGCACCACGCCGTCCTGGCAGAGATGGAGACGGTCCTCAGGGAACCACCTGAGCCCCCAGCGCCTCCCGAGGCTCAGGGCCCCGGTGGCTCGTGAGGAGCAATTCCTTCGCCGCGTACCTTCAGCTGCCCCAACTCTCCTTTGTCAACAGAGCCAAGTGACATTTTCCAAGTTCATTCAGCTGGGAGCGCCCCTCGGGCTGCATCATTCCCAGGCCGCGTGGGTCCGTCCCTGTGGCATGTACCCCTTTTTTATGTCTTTAGTCTACCCAGTTGGGGCCGCCCCTCGGGTTGCATCATCCCCAAGCCGCTCGGGCCTGACCCAGTGGCATGTATCTTTCCGCATTTACCCAAGTTGATCTGCCTTTCATGCGTAATCTACCTGTGGTTATCACCTGCTCGATTGCCACCTGCCATGGGCTCACCCCTCTCTCTTGCAATTCACTTGCGCGTTAAAGGGGGGCTCCTGAGCATCGCGACTCGGTGTGTGGCCAAGGATTGGCTCAAGGCTAGATGCCTCTAATGTGGTGGCTAGTTCTACTTATATAGGCCCTGGTCCTCTCCCCAATTATTGAGCGGGAAGGCAGCCAACAACGGTAGCCAATTTGAAAGGGGACAGCTAGTACAAGCTAACCTGACAAAAGCGGTCTTCGCCTGCAACAGGCTCTGGTGATGACGCCGTCTTGGGCTCCATGGTGACCTCCGTCCTGCTGGCATGCTGGTCTTGGTTTCTTTGCACACATATGGAAACCTTTGCTTGATGCCTCGGTACTCCGCGCCTGTGCTTGCCCCCTTAGCACCAAAGAGGAAACAAGGACGCTGCGCGCGCTGGCGCCCGCCTGATCTTGATCGTCATGGTTCACGTCACGAGAGCCTCGCAAGGTTTGCCCCGCCTTGATTTCTCCACTCCTCGCGAGGTAGCCTGGTGAGGCCGCTCCTGAGGAGGTCTTGCGTCGTCCACCTTGCGAGGCCTGGCCCCTCGCGAGGGTCTTGAATGTTTCGCTGATGAAGATGGACCGTACAGGCTTGCTAGCAAAGCCACACCGTGGGCCGCAGGCAGGTAAGTCTGGGGACCCCCGTTCCTAGAACGCCGACATGTCGGATCACGGGTTCCGGCAAAACTCGTAAGGTTCGAACACTGGGGTGCGCGCGAAGATTTCCTCCCGACCGATCTACGCCCTAACTCACTAGGATCTCGCGGATGAACTCGACGAACTCGCAACAAAAAGACACAAGATTTATACTGGTTAGGGCCACCGTTGTGGTGTAATACCCTACTCCAGTGTGGTGGTGGTGGATTGCCTCTTGGGCTGATGATGAACAGTACAAGGGGAAGAACAACCTCCTGAGGTTGAGGTGTTCTTGTGTTCGGTGTGTGGCTAAGGATTGGCTCAAGGCTAGATGCCTCTACTGTGGTGGCTAGTTCTACTTATAAAGGCCCTGGTCCTCTTCC
The DNA here is from genome assembly GCF_018294505.1 of Triticum aestivum. Lineage (NCBI taxonomy): Eukaryota > Viridiplantae > Streptophyta > Magnoliopsida > Poales > Poaceae > Triticum > Triticum aestivum. The sequence continues at coordinate 298,150,578 of NC_057814.1, read as the reverse complement.
CAAATATCGAGCGGGAAGGGAGCCAACAACGGCGGCAAATTTGAAAGGGGACAGCTAGTACAAGCTATCCTGACAAAAGCGGTCTTCGCCTGCAAAGGGCTCTGGTGATGACGCCCTCTTGGGCTCCATGGTGACCTCCGTCTTACTGGCCTGCTGGTCTTGGTCTTGTTGCACTGATATGGAAACCTTTGCTTGATGCCTCGGTACTCCGCGCATGCGCTTGCCTCTTTAGCACCGAAGGGGAAACAAGGACGCTGCGCACGCTGGCACCCGCCTGGCGGCTGCCTAATCTTGATCGTCATGGATCACATCACGAGAGCCTCGTGAGGTTTGCCCTGCCTTGATTTCTCCGCTCCTCGCGAGGCAGCCTGGTGAGGCCGCTCCTGGGGAGGTCTTGCGTCGTCCGCCTTGTGAGGCTTGACCCCTCGCGAGGGTCTTGAATGCCTCGTTGACGAAGATGGGCCATACAGGCCTGCTAGCAAAGCCATGCCGCAGACCGCAGTCAGGCAAGTCTGGGGACCCCCGTTCCCAGAATGCCGACAGTAGCCCCCGGGCCCAAGGCGCGCTCGGGCTTGGCTTCAAGGCGAAGCCAAAGGCCAAGCGCGGAGCACCGCGGGCCCCAAAATCCTGCGGCCTCGGTTGACGCGTGGCGGTTGATTGGACGTGGGCGTCTCCGTTTCCCCACGCTGCCTCGGCAACTGCTCGACTTGACAAGTCCCTGCGACATGCAAGGAAAACTTTCATTACCTGTGATCATGGGAGGTGCCGGTTGGCCTTCGTTCGTTATAAATGGGGGAGGGCGGAACTCCCGTCACCCATCTCTTCATTGTTCGCTTGTTACTCCCTCCTCTACTAGCAATAATGGTGCCCATCCGAAGGTTTTCCGCTGAAGAGAAAGGAAAGGCTCCCCGCGACGATCCAGGGCCGCTCCCGCTGAAGAAGCGGCCGGTCCATCATCGTGACGAAGCAGCGATGCAGGTGGTGACGAGGCCTTGGTGCGAGCGGCCTCCTCTGGGGTATCCGCTACCCCAGTATGCCCAAGCCGGGGGCGCGGGAGGAGGGGGCGACGAGCGGCGCCGCCCGCGCTGCGTCCGTGGTCACCGCGCGATAGCGATGCATGCTGTTGCTCCTGGAATCCATGCCGCGGATTCCTCGCGCGAGCTTGTGCTATGGGCTCCGATGCCTCCAAGCTCTTGGATCCGCTTCCCGCGGTTCTTCTCTGACGCGATGCCGCCGAGGGGGCCCCTCGAGCTTTGGCTGCAGCATGTCGACTGTAGTGCTCCGGCGACCGGAGCAGAGGTCGAAGCGGTCCCCACCGGCAAGATCTTCATGACCCGCGGCTGGGGTGAGGTCGCGCGGGTTTGCCGTGCGGAAGGCGCCCTCGCGATTCACTTTGACTACGATGGCGCCTCCACAATTTTCTTCAAGGTCTTCGACGCGGAGGGCCGCCGTTTGGAGTGTTGCCCTGGAGGGGAGCGCCAGGGTAATGCGCGCTCCGCTCATGGCTACTCCAGCAGCAGCAGCCCGTGGGTTTCCAGCGGTTCTCCTGAGCTCTATGAGACTCCGGAGACAAGCGACGACAGCTACGTGCCCCGAGCTCTCGCCGGGCTCGGAGCAGGGCTGCGGCGTCCAGCCGCCGCTGATCTGGATGGGGTTGGCGCCGGCCTCACGCGGCCCAGTGTTGATGATGGCGTCGGCCGCGGGAGGGTGTAGATAGAATTCCCTTAAGTTCTTGGTTTTGGTTTCCTGCGAGGAATCAAGTAGTACCCCGTGGGGGCGTGTAAAGGGTCTGTGTCGGTGTCAAAACCGGCGGATCTTGGGTAGGGGGTCCTAAACTGTGCGTCTAAGGCGGATGCAACAGGAGGCGGGGGACACAATGTTTACCCAGGTTCGGGCCCTCTCGATGGAGGTAATACCCTACTTCCTTCTTGATTGATCTTGATGATATGAGTATTACAAGAGTTGATCTACCATGAGATCGTAGAGGCTAAACCCTAGAAGCTAGCCTATGGTATGATTGTTGTTGTCCTACGGACTAAATCCTCTAGTTTATATAGACACCGGAGGGGGCTAGGGTTACACAGAGTCGGTTACAAGGGAGGAGATCTACATATCCGTATTGCCAAGCTTGCCTTCCACGCCAAGGAGACTCCCATCCGGACACGGGTCGAAGTCTTCAATCTTGTATCTTCATAGTCCAACAGTCCAGCCAAAGGATATAGTCCGACCGTTCGAGGACCCCATAATCTAGGACTCCCTCAGTAGCCCCTGAACCAGGCTTCAATGACGATGAGTCCGGCGCGCAGATTTGTCTTCGGCCTTGCAAGGCGGGTTCTCCCTCCGAATACTCCATAGAAGATCTTGAACACAAGGATAGTGTCCAGCTCTGTAAAACAAGTTGCACATACCACCGTAGAGAGAATAATATTTGCACAAATCAAATCTGCTGACACGCTCGGCAGTATGACATCATACCACGGCCCGATCATTATTCGAACCGTTTTTCTCAACCAGCTACTGCACGTATTGCGAGGCGGTTTTCTTGGCACGTCTTGTCGAAGCATAGATCGTGTCCCCTTATCGCGGGATTCTCATCAATATGGATGTGGGTAACCCAATCGCGCCATCAATTACGGCGCTTGGGGAATAAGCGAGTTTTACTAGGCAGGTGGGGAGGCGTATAGTTTCCTCCGCCCCTATAAAGGGACAAGGATTCCTCTTTTTACCCACACCTTCTTCCTCCTTGCTCATCCATTCTTGCGCACTCGAGCTGCAGCACCCAAGTTCGCATTCTTCCCCTCAAACCACTCCAAGCATGTCCAGAGCGGGAGGCAAGTGGATGGCCTCCTCCGTCACGGAGGAGAACATCACAAAGCTACGGGGAGCCGGATATCTGGCCGCGGACATCGCACACCGGCTGCCAGATGCGGGGCAGATCATCCATATGCCCGAACCCCATGAGAGGGTGGTTTTCCTTACCCACTTTGTCCGTGGACTGGGATTTCCCCTCCACCCGTTTGTCCGCGGGCTCATGTTCTACTACGGGCTGGATTTTCACGATCTGGCCCCCAATTTCATCCTCAACATCTCGGCGTTTATCGTCGTGTGCGAGGCCTTCCTCTGCATCAAGCCCCACTTCGGCCTGTGGCTGAAGACCTTCAATGTTAAGCCGAAGGTGGTGGTCGTCCAACAAGCGGAGTGCGGAGGCGCCATGGTGGGCAAAATGCCTAATGTCACCTGGCTCGAAGGCTCCTATTGTGACACCCCCGATTTGACCGTACACTAATCATGCACGCAAATGTGTACGATCAAGATCAGGGACTCACGGGAAGATATCACAACACAACTCTACAACATAAATAAGTCATACAAGCATCATAATACAAGCCAGGGGCCTCGAGGGCTCGAATACAAGTGCTCGATCATAGACGAGTCAGCGGAAGCAACAATATCTGAGTACAGACATAAGTTAAACAAATTTGCCTTAAGAAGGCTAGCACAAAAGTAGCAACGATCGAAAAGGCAAGGCCTCCTGCCTGGGACCTCCTAACTACTCCTCGAAGCCGAACTCCATGTAGAATCATCCTCGGGATCTCTAGCTCCTGGACTCCAGCATCTGGTTGCGACAATCCAGTATAGAAAGGGGAAAAGAGGGAGAAAAGCAACCGTGAGTACTCATCCAAAGTACTCGCAAGCAAGGAGTTACACTACATATGCATGGGTATATGTGTAAAGGGCCATATCAGTGGACTGAACTGCAGAATGCCATAATTAAGGGGGGGATAGCTAGTCCTGTCGAAGACTACGCTTCTGGCCACCTCCATCTTGTAGCATGTAGAAGAGAGTAGATGGTAAGTTCACCAAGTAGCATCGTATAGCATAATCCTACCCGGTGATCCCCTCCTCGTTGCCCTGTTAAAGAGCGATCACCGGATTGTATCTGGCACTTGGAAGGGTGTATTTTATTAAGTATCCGGTTCTAGTTGTCATAAGGTCAAGGTACAACTCTGGGTCGTCCTTTTACCGAGGGACACGGCTATTCGAATAGATAAACTTCCCTGCAGGTGTGCACCACATAACCCAACACGCTTGATCCCATTTGGCCGGACACACTTTCCTGAGTCATGCTCGGCCTTGGAAGATCAACACGTCGCAGCCCCACCTAGGCTCAACAGAGAGGTCAGCACGCCGGTCTAAATCCTATGCGCGCAGGGGTCTGGACCCATCGCCCATTGCACACCTGCACATTGCGAGTGCGGCCGGAAGCAGACCTAACCTAGCAGGCGTTCCAGTCCAATCCGGAGCGCGCCGCTCCGTCGCTGACGTCAAAAAGAGCTTCGGCTGATACCACGACGTCGAGTGCCCATAACTGTTCCCGCGTAGCTGGTTCGTGCGTATAGACCAAATGGCCAGACTCAGATCAAATACCAAGATCTCGTTAAGCGTGTTAAGTATCCGCGAACGCCGACCAGGGCCAGGCCCACCCCTCTCCTAGGTGGTCTCAACCTGCCCTGTCGCTCCACCATAAAGTAACATTCGGGGGCCGTCAGGAATCCAGGCACACCTCTACCGGGATGGAGCCACCTGTCCTTTCAGCCCCCTCACCAGAATCACATGCGGGTACTCAACGAGCCGACCCGACTTTAGGCACCACATGTCATGTATATAAAGTATATAGTATATACCCGTGATCACCGCCCAAGTAATCACGGTCCGATAGTATAGCACAGCAGACGGACAAGAATGTAGGGCCACTGATGGAAAACTAGCATCCTATACTAACAAGTAGGATTGCAGGTAAAGGTAACAACAGTAGTAGCAAGGACAGGCTATGCATCAGGATAGGATTAATGGAAAGCAGTAACATGCTACACTACTCTAATGCAAGCAGTATAGAGAAGAATAGGCGATATATGGTCATCAAGGGGGGGGGCTTGCCTGGTTGCTCTGGCAAGGAGTGGTCGTCAACATCGTAGTCGAACTGGGGGTCGCCGATAGTCTCGGGGTCTACCGGAAAGAAGTTACAAGGGGGAACACAATAAATAACAGAGCAATCAAAGCATGACAAAGTGTAATATGGCATTACGCGGTGCTAGAGGTGACCTAACGTAGTAGTAGGTGCTACTGGCGAAGGGGGGAAACATCCGGGAAAGTATTCCCGATGTTTCGCGTTTTCGGACAGATGGACCGGAGGTGAAATGTTGCAGGTTCACTATGCTAGGGACGTGTGGTGAACGAACGGACTGCGTATTCGGATTTGTCTCGTCGTTCTGAGCAACTTTCATGTACAAAGTATTTTCATCCGAGCTACGGATTATTTTACATTAATTTATAAAGATTTAAACATTTTCTAGATTTTAATAAATTAATTTAATTCAAAATTTAATTAATGCATCAGCATGACGTCAGCAGGCAACGTTGACCGTTGACGTGGTCAACCTGACAGGTGGGTCCCAGCTGTTAGGGGCTGTTAGCTAATTAACAGTAGTTAATTAGGTTAATTAGTTATTAGGTTAATTAATCTTAATTAGTTAATATTAACAGGATTAATTAAGTTATTTAATTATCTTTATTATTTATTTATTTATTTTTATTAAAATGAAATATTTTTTAAATCCTTTTTTTATATATGTTCTGAGGGCGGGCCCCACTGTCATGGGCCTATCTGGCCAGGGCGGGGGCCCCTGTGGTCAGTGACCCAGGGTGGGGCGGCGGCTGTGGCCGGCCAAACACGGCTGTGCCGCGCGCACGCGGCCACTGGGCGAAGCCAGGGCATGGCGAGGCCGGAACGGGGCCGGAGTGGGCGCGTGGGCGCCGGCGCCCGACGCGGCCAGCAGGGGAGAGGGAGGAAGGGGTCGGCGCGTGGCCGGGGCCGGAGCAGAGGCGTGGCGGGGCGAGGGGACAGGGCGGCGCGGCGGTGCGAGCAGGGGAAGCGCGGACCGCGGTCGGCAGGGAACACAGGCGATGCAGGGCGAGGCGCGCGGCAAGGCGCGGGGGAGCGCGAGCAGGGGCATGCCGGACGGGGCGTGGTACACGGCGCGGCGACGGGAGGAAAGGGAGGAGGCGGGAGGCGGGAGGCGGGCCTCACCGGCGATGGAGGGAAGAGGGGGCGACGTGGATCGTTGTAGCCGTTCGGGGAGGAGGACGGGGACGGCGAGGTCTGGCGGGAGCGTCCAGCAAGGTCTGGCGAGGGGGAGGCCTTCGGGCGGCGGCGGCGGCGATGTCGTCGAGCGGCCACCATGGGGGACGATGGGGTCGGGGCGCCGTTGCCCCGATCTGGATCGGGGAGGGAACAAAGGGAGTGGGGGATCGTGGGGGTGTGGAGTTAGGGTTTCGGGGGAGGGTATGTAGGCCGGGGGAGTGGGGTGGGCCGTGTGGGCAGGCCTGGCCGGCTGGCTGAATGGCCAGCTGGGCCACGAGGCCCACGAGGGCAGGGGGTTTCTCCTCTTTTTATTTTTATTCTTTTCCAGTTTCTTTTATTTATTTTTCTTTTTTGTTTTATTTTATTACTAGTAGATTTTAGTTTTATAAAAATATGAGAGCAACACTTAAATTAGTGTTTTAAATTACCCCTCTGCCACAAGAAGTTTCACACTTTAATAAAATAGGTTTATATTTGTTTGCTATTTAAAAGCATGTAATAAATATTTTTAGCCCCTGTTTTAAATAGTTAAAGCCATTAAACCCACTTTGCAAAGATGTTGGTTCACAACCATAATTAGTTATGGAATTTTCCACACTTTGAACATTTTACTATGCATGTTTGACAAATTTGAATTTTTGACTTTAAAGTTGAATTTGAATACGAACAGTGATTTGGATCAAGTGAGGATTGGCAACGGTAATGTGATGACGTGGCACCATTAATAGAGGTTTACTGTAGCTTAATTATCCGGGCGTCACAATTCTCCTCCACTACAAGAAATCTCGTCCCGAGATTTAAGAGGTAGAGAAGGGGGGAAGGTCTAGTCACGAAATTCTAACGGATCTTCTCGGCCTTGGTTGCTCTTCTCGAAGAGGTCGATCCATTACATTGACGTCTGCATTTCTCTGCTTCAGGTCATCATGGTGAAGTCGTCCTTTTCTTTGGGAACTCCAACGTACTTACGAATCGGTAAGGGGCAGCTCGGCTACGGCAAAATGATTATGAGGGAAACAATCTGGGGTTAACCCATGAATGATCATAAGAGTATCTCTCGAGTTGAACATATAAAATACATCGAGAGTAAGGTACGAAGGTACAATAAGAGGTTGCAAGCGGATAGATAGTTGCTCGAAGTCTGAACCAGAGTGAGAAAGGGGTTCAGAGCAGCGAGAGTAAGTATTGCGTCTCATACCAGAATAGAGCACTAGGAAGGTGGCCCGCGAATTAAATACGAAGCCAAGTGTGAGGAATAACCATTAGAAACAGGGTTGTATAGAAGAGTCAGGTTTCGATCCTGTGGAACTGTGGGTTATGGGCCCACCATGTGGGTTTTTTTATAGGAGCAGTGACATCTTGCACGGTCATGATAGCAAGGCATGTCAGAGAATACCCTGTCAGTTATGTCGGCAACACGTTGGTACCAAGGGCGAGGGACGAAGAGAACCATTTTCCTGCTCGTTGAAACGAGGCGGACCAATAGGCAAAGTTCTCATCCATCGGTGGCTACCAAAATGTCATCAACAAAAGTAACATGGTCTACTGAGAGAGTGGTACAACGAGGTGCTCAACTAAGCAGGGAATTATCTCTGCTCAGCTAAGTCAGATTACAAGAAAGGTTAAACAAAACAATGGAAAGGAAAATATGATTATCAGAGTAAACAGAACAATGGAAAGGAAAATGTGTTTAAACACATATTTCAAGGGTATATCCTTCCCAAGGACAAGCAGAGCATGATATCCATGACAGGATATAATGTAGAAAACCCTTTAGGTAAGGGGAGAGCAATTTCATGACATTACCCATACAACGGTGTCTGGATAATTGAGCAGGAAACAATTAGCTTTGGGCTTCAAATGTTCCTGTTGAAAATCGGAGTACCATAGACATGCTTCGAGATAGCATTGACATGGTCAACAGGTGAAGATCAGAATTAGGAAACAAAAAGGATCCATCAGGACCAACTTATAGAATAAGTCTTACAATTTCCTCATGGAAGAATGGATAACCTTGCTGAAAAGGAATCTATAACAATAGGGCCAACCGGCCAGGTGTGCTAGGCACGACATCACCTTACCGGGTCACATAAGACCAATGTTATAACTCTTGGAAATATGTTCCAACCATCATATCTGACCGAGATTCAGATCTGATTGGTGTCAGGATAACTCAGACTCAGGATGCCTGAGAAGAAAGGTGCAACACAAATTGTCGAGATGACATTGTAAGATTCTCGAGAATTGAACTATGGAAGCGAGTTCCGAAACAAGAGTTCATCATTAAACCAAGGAGAGGATGAGGGGGTGGCTGATGGACTCAGCGACAATTCCTCGAGATTAACAAAAGATGGATTTCCACAACTATGTGAACAAGGAGATAACATTTGTCAGATCAAATGGTATAATGATGTATGCTCGAGGAAAACATACACAATTAAACATTGGTTGAAAGGTGCACCCGAAATATGGGGTTAGGTAGCATGATCAATGTTAGAATGGTGGTTCAGCAACCGATAGGCTAAGAATGAATTATCGATCATTAACTTCAAAGCAATAGGGTTGCTAGAAGTGCAGAATCCAAACAACACCGTTCACTTGTGGGTACCCCGGTTGGAATCAACACGAGGACCAAGAAAGAATGGTGATGGTGAGAAGTATCATTATAGCGAGAATTCTTAAGAGGTGGAGCAATCCTCACAACATTCTTGACATCAAAGATGGTAATACTCCGCGGTAGAACTTAACATAAGTTGGATAGCAAGGAAATCAAGGTACAACACAAAACACGAACAAGTTTGTGTTGAATGGAAGGCAATAAAATGGTCGATGATAAAACAAATCATCGAGGGCAAGGATGGTATTTCTCATCCAGAATTCGATAGATATCTTGGAAGAGCTCAGAATGTTGATGATGTTCACGACACATTTGTAGCGAGAATTTATGAAGAGGTAATCGATCGGCGATGACATCAAGTCAAAGGAATGATGAAGCGAAAGGTTATTGGAACCAGGGGTACGACACAAACTCGAAATCAAGCTTGTTGTTCAAGGCTAAATGATATGGCAAGGAAAATCGACGTAAGCTTAGCTCATCATCGAAGTGGTGCTCCAAGAATAAGGACCAGGTAGCACAGTTAAAATCACCACGACAATGATATAGCCATACAGGCTAGGAATGGCGTGATCGGGTACAAACTCGTACTTAAAGAAGATTATCAAGTGTCGTTGAACCGTAGTGCGGACTCGGTTCAGTTATCGGTGTCTTTGAGTGTTTAATAACTGAGAGCCCGTGGAAAATTGGAATCAGTGAGAATATTAGTTGATGAAGAACTCACAAGAAGTTATGTAGTTCCGTGGTATTCTCGAGATACTTGAGGGTACTACTCAAGGGAAGATCAACATAGAAACTGAACTGGAGTGCAGACTTGCAATAGCAGATTCTTTAATCTTGTCATGATAGATGAGGCAATGGAATGGTTTCCTTCCAGATGTATTGAATATGGTTAGAATGGTTGAGACCATAACTGCAAGGGATCCAATTTACTACACCGGAAGAATCATTCGAATGTTTAAATATTCTCGCAAGAAGCTTTCATGATAAGTTCCACATCGTGTCCGTGGGCATGAACACAAATGTTCAAGGTCGACTCCCACTTCTGCAATGCATAACCTTTCATTCACTTCTCGTTTACGAAGAAGTTGTAGTGCTGAAATTTTATCTGGCGAAGCACCAGAAGAGTATGACTCGTGAAAACTTTCGGGTTCACACGGATTAGTGAAGGCTTCAACCCATAGGGGTATCTTGGGAACATATACCGCAAACTTCAGGAGTAAATAACACAAGCTCGAAAGGAGAGCATTCTTGACAAAGCATAGGATACAATTTACCAAAGGCATTATGTATCCGAGAAAAGACTCACAAAGTTCTTGAATATGAAGGACGTCGTCGGATAAAATCCAACAAGGTTCTGATGGTCCATAAGGGATCTGGTGTGAGCATCGGTACTCAACCAGAAGAAAAAGCATGTAAGGAGATCAGATGATAGAAACAACTGACTACTTCAGAGCTCATTTGCAAAAGAATTATGAATTCCAAGACAAGGGATCAGAAGCAATGCTCTGATTAGGGATGGATAAGCTGAATAGCCTTAGGGGTACAAACGACGACGATTTGATTGGTCGAGATCCAGCTCATGTTAAAAATGATGTCTGAGCCGGAAGGATGAATTCTAGGATCTGATTGAGGATTGCGAGCATTCGCAACATATTGAATCAATGGACTCAAAAAGATAATGACAAAGGGTGCCAATAAGATTTCGAGACTTATGGGATTAATCATAATGCTAGTAAGCAAGAATTTCAAGAGCAATAGGCTCCTGAGGATTTTCGGAAGATCGAATAGTATTTTGAAGACTACTGTGAAATAGATGAATCAACTGGGGATGAGTCGATACTCGGTAGGTGCGAGTAATTATCCGTATGGGTATTTCTGCGGCAAGGAACTACAAGGCAGTGGTACAAGGGATTCTTAAAAAGCCGGAGAGCAATTCGATGTATCTGGTAATAACAAGAGAAACTCAGAGTAATTGTATGAACAACAAGTGTATGTTGTTATCCATATGGATATATCGGTAGTAGGGAATTGAAAAGGAAGAGAGCACAAGGGTCTCGGGAATGATCGAAGAGTATCTTCAACATCTTCTCGTGCAGTCGGCGACCATCTGCGATAAAGGGCTCTCCGGGAGAAAGTATTTACGAGAACCTACAGTTAGTCTTTTTAGCAAAATCATTTAACCCGAATAGGAGAGAGATCAGAGTCCCAGAGTATAGACAAGGACTAAAAGATCCTAATACCACCCAATGGCGACGTGGGCCCGTAAGACACACAGCCATGTTAGTAAAAGTTTTGTAATGTCTAGACTCGACTTCGGCCAAGGAGTTGGAAAGGGGGCTACCTACAGGCAGTCGGCTCTGATACCAACTTGTGACGCCCCCGATTTAGCCGTACACTAATCATGCACGCAAATGTGTACGATCAAGATCAGGGACTCACGGGAAGATATCACAACACAAGTCTACAACATAAATAAGTCATACAAGCATCATAATACAAGCCAAGGGCCTCGAGGGCTCGAGTACAAGTGCTCGATCATAGATGAGTCAGCGGAAGCAAAAATATCTGAGTACAGACATATGTTAAACAAATTTGCCTTAAGAAGGCTAGCACAAAAGTAGCAATGATCGAAAAGGCAAGGCCTCCTGCCTGGGACCTCCTAACTACTCCTCGAAGCCGAACTCCATGTAGAATCATCCTCGGGATCTCTAGCTCCTGGACTCCAGCATCTGGTTGCGACAATCTGGTATAGAAAGGGGAAAAGAGGGAAAAAAGCAACCATGAGTACTCATCCAAAGTACTCGCAAGCAAGGAGCTACACTACATATGCATGGGTATATGTGTAAAGTGGACTCAACTGCAGAATGCCAGAATTAAGGGGGGATAGCTAGTCCTGTCGAAGAATACGCTTCTGGCCACCTCCATCTTGCAGCATGTAGAAGAGAGTAGATGGTAAGTTCACCAAGTAGCATCGTATAGCATAATCCTACCCGGCGATCCCCTCCTCGTCGCCCTGTTAGAGAGCGATCACCGGGTTGTATCTGGCACTTGGAAGGGTGTATTTTATTAAGTATCCGGTTCTAGTTGTCATAAGGTCAAGGTACAACTCCGGGTCGTCCTTTTACCGAGGGACACGGCTATTCGAATAGATAAACTTCCCTGCAGGGGTGCACCACATAACCCAACACGCTTGATCCCATTTGGCCGGACACACTTTCCTGGGTCATGCCCGGCCTCGGAAGATCAACATGTCGCAGCCCCACCTAGGCTCAACAGAGAGGTCGGCACACCGGTCTAAATCCTATGCGCGCAGGGGTCTGGGCCCATCGCCCATTGCACACCTGCACGTTGCGAGGGCGGCCGGAAGCAGACCTAGCCTAGCAGGCGTTCCAGTCCAATCCGGCGCGCGCCGCTCCGTCGCTGACGTCAAAAAGAGCTTCGGCTGATACCACGACGTCGAGTGCCCATAACTGTTCCCGCGTAGGTGGTTAGTGCGTATGGACCAAATGGCCAGACTCAGATCAAATACCAAGATATCGTTAAGCGTGTTAAGTATCCGCGAACGCCGACCAGGGCCAGGCCCACCCCTCTCCTAGGTGGTCTCAACCTGCCCTGTCGCTCCGCCATAAAGTAACAGTCGGGGGCCGTCAGGAACCCAGGCCCACCTCTACCGGGATGGAGCCACCTGTCCTTTCAGCCCCCTCACCAGAATCACTTGCGGGTACTCAACGAGCCGACCCGACTTTAGTCACCACATGTGTCATGTATATAAAGTATATAGTATATACCCGTGATCACCGCCCAAGTGATCACGGCCCGATAGTATAGCACAGCAGATGGACAAGAATGTAGGGCCACTGATGGAAAACTAGCATCCTATACTAAGCAAGTAGGATTGCAGGTAAAGGTAACAACAGTAGTAGCAAGGACAGGCTATGCATCAGGATAGGATTAACGGAAAGCAGTAACATGCTACACTACTCTAATGCAAGCAGTATAGAGAAGAATAGGCGATATCTGGTGATCAAGGGGGGGGCTTGCCTGGTTGCTCTGGCAAGGAGTGGTCGTCAACACCGTAGTCGAACTGGGGCTCGCCGACAGTCTCGGGGTCTACCGGAAAGAAGTAACGAAGGGGGAACACAATAAATAACAGAACAATCAAAGCATGACAAAGTGTAACATGGCATTACGCGGTGCTAGAGGTGACCTAACGTAGTAGTAGGTGCTACTGGCGAAGGGGGGAAACATCCGGGAAAGTATTCCCGATGTTTCGCGTTTTCGGAAAGATGGACCGGAGGTGAAATGTTGCAGGTTCACTATGCTAGGGACGTGTGGTGAACGAACGGACTGCGTATTCGGATTCATCTCGTCGTTCTGAGCAACTTTCATGTACAAAGTATTTTCATCCGAGTTACGGATTATTTTATATTAATTTATAAAGATTTAAACATTTTCTAGATTTTAATAAATTAATTTAATTCGAAATTTAATTAATGCATCAGCATGACGTCAGCAGTCAACGTTGACCGTTGACCTGGTCAACCTGACAGGTGGGTCCCACCTGTTAGGGGCTGTTAGCTAATTAACAATAGTTAATTAGGTTAATTAGTTATTAGGTTAATTAATCTTAATTAGTTAATATTAACAGTATTAATTAAGTTATTTAATTATCTTTATTATTTATTTATTTATATTAAAATTTAATTTTTTAAATCCTTTTTTATATACGTTCTGAGGGCGGGCCCCACTGTCATAGGCCTATCTGGCCAGGGCGGGGGCCCCTGTGGTCAGTGACCCAGGGTGGGGCGGCGGCTGTGGCCGGCCAGCCACGGCTGTGCCGCGCGCACGCGGCCACTGGGCGAAGCCAGGGCACGGCGAGGCCGGAACGGGGCCGGAGCGGGCGCGTGGGCGCCGAGCCCCGACGCGGCCAGCAGGGGAGGGGGGAGGAAGGGGTCGGCGCGTGGCCCGTGGCCGGGGCCGGAGCAGCGGCGTGGCGGGGCGAGGGGACAGGGCGGCGCGGCGGTGCGAGCAGGGGAAGCGCGGACCGCGGTCGGCAGTGAACGCAGGCGATGCGGGCGAGGCGCGCGGCAAGGCGCGGGGGCGCGCGAGCAGGGGCATGTCGGACGGGGCGTGGTACACGGCGCGACGACGGGAGGAAAGGGAGGAGGCGGGAGGCGGGGCCCCACCGGCGATGGAGGGAAGAGGGGGCGACGTGGCTCGTTGTAGCCGTTCGGGGAGGAGGACGGGGACGGCGAGGTCTGGCGGGAGCGTCCAGCAAGGTCCGGCGAGGGGGGGGGGCCTTCGGGCGGCGGCGGCGGCGATGTCGTCGAGCGGCCACCGGGGGGGACGATGGGGTCGGGGCGCCGTTGCCCCGATCTGGATCGGGGAGGGAACAAAGGGAGTGGGGGATCGTGGGGGGTGTGGAGTTAGGGTTTCGGGGGAGGGTATGTAGGCCGGGGGAGTGGGGTGGGCCGTGTGGGCAGGCCTGGCCGGCCGGCTGAATGGCCAGCTGGCCCACAAGGCCCACGAGGGCAGGGGGTTTCTCCTCTTTTTATTTTTATTCTTTTCCAGTTTCTTTTATTAATTTTTCTTTTCTGTTTTATTTTATTACTAGTAGATTTTAGTTTTATAAAAATATGAGGCCAACACTTAAATTAGTGTTTTAAATTACCCCTCTACCACAAGAAGTTTCACACTTTAATAAAATAGGTTTATATTCGTTTGCTATTTAAAAGCATGTAATAAATATTTTTAGCCCCTGTTTTAATTAGTTAAAGGCATTAAACCACTTTGCAAAGATGTTGGTTAACAACCATAATTAGTTATGGAATTTTCCACACTTTGAACATTTTACTATGCATGTTTGACAAATTTGAATTTTTGACTTTAAAGTTGAATTTGAATACGAACAGTGATTTGGATCAAGTGAGGATTGGCAATGATAATGTGATGACGTGGCACCATTAATAGAGGTTTACTGTAGCTTAATTATCCGGGCGTCACACCTATGTGGAGACCATAAAGGGGTGGCAGTCGGGGTGGTTCTACATCACCGAGCCGCGCGACACCAACTAGATGGCGGCCCCCGAATTCCGATCCGGAATACCCACGCGGCTCACCTCCTGGAAGGAGAAGGGCCTGTCCTGGGGTTCATCGGTGGAGCTTACCGGACTCCAGAAATGCATCAGAAACATGATGAGCAAGAAAATCAAGCTTCTCAACGTGGTCCAGGTCATGCTCTTCCGCCGGATCCTCCCGTGTCAACGACGGGCATTCAATTTGTGGGAGTTCGACCCGGCCGAGCACCAGACACTGCGAGAGCTCTTCAACACGACACACAAGGACGTCTGGAAGGTGCCGTTCAAGGGCGCCGAGGTACCTCCTCCCCTTACCGAGGACCGCGGACTCAGCGCAAAGCACCATGCCAATATAGTAAGTTTTTTATATCTCACAGGATGTTTATTTTCCCCAGTTTAATCATGTGCGGGATCTAAGCCTCCATGCCATTAACAGGACTGGGTAGAGACAGCGGAGCAGATCGATTGCCCAGCCCCCCTGCCTGAGGATCCAGCAAATGCTCTCCTAACGGAGATGCTGGTCCCGACGCCTTACGAGGTGCCGGTGTAGAAGGCCAAGAAGAAGGCCACGGGGACCCGAATGGGTCTCCGGCGCAAGGTTATATCGGACTCATTGTCTGAAAACTCCGAGGCGCACTCCTCCCACGAAAACGAGGAGGAGGAAGAGGAAAGTTCTCCCCCCAGCCGGGGGAGACAAGAAAAGGAAGCCGCCCCAACCGGGGAGGCCGAAGGGTCGAAGAAACGGAAGGACCCTCCTTCCTGACTGCTCCACGACGGCCGCCTACAGCGACGATGAGTGGTTGCCCAGGGACAAGCCCCTGGCGAAGTCGTAAGTATCCGGATACCATAGTAATTCATGGTATGTTTTTATTGCACTGCTTCTCATCACGCCGAACATGATTATGCAGTCCGTCCCGAGCCCGTATCGACGTATATTCGTCGGATGGTTCTTTGGACCCGTCGGATATGAATAGCGATTCACTTCCGACCGCCTCCACCCCTTGCCCTACGTACAACGTCGAGGTGTTGTCTCAAAGGGCACCGAGCCGAGGGGAGGTAGTCCTGGAGGCGCCTCGAGGCGATATTCCGCACCCTGGGCGCAAAGGGAGCAAGACTCCCATGGGCTCCGAGTTCGGGCTCCAGCCGAACACTGTGCCGGAACCTCCAGTGGTTTCGGACTCTGTCAGGCGACCCCCCGTTAAGAGGGGCAAGCCGCCCGTGCCGGTGGCCTCTGTCCATCAAGAGGCACCGGACAACTTGCTGGAAGCACTGCAAATATTACTGCAAAGAAAGGCCGAATAGAGGATCAAATAATGACTCTGGAGTCTAATCAGAATATGTCTATGTGCATATGCAGGCTTCACTGCTGGCCGCTGCCGCACGCACTGCGGAGGTCGCTGCAATGAAGCAGGACCTTGAGTGGTCCAAGGAAGAGCTCGGCCTTACTAAGAGGCAGCTCGAATAGAACAAAGGTAAGCGATACCCTGTCTATGTATTAAAAAGAAATTTGGTTGTAAAATAATAGGATCATCATGAATTTGCCAGGGGCCACGACCGAAGTGGCAACCCTGAAGAAGGCGCTGTACGAGGCCGAAGACAAAGCGTCCCAGGAGCGTATCGAGCGAGAAAAGCAAGAAGCCCGGGTAGGCGAGGTGCAGCAAGAGGTCCAGGCTCTCGCCAAAAAAACACGAGTCCTTGGAGCTTGACTCTAAGATGCGAGAGTTCGAGCTTGCGAAGGCCCTTGAAAGCGCACAAAACGCCAAGGCTGAAGCCCACAAGGCCCTCCAGGAGATTGAGTCGGTGAAGAAGATAGCGGCGGGTAAGGCATTCATTATGCAAAGCAAGCATGTGAAGGTAACTTTCCTTTTACTTACCCGAGCTCGGAGCTCTCTAGGAGCATTCGCGGATCTTCCCCGCAGTGTGTTGGATGCGGCGGAGTTTTACCGGGCTAAGGACAGGAGCTCGACGGAGAAGTTGTTCTGGGCTCAGTATACTGGGACCGAACACCCAATGCCTTTGAGCGACCAGCTGAAGCAACTGGTCGAGCTCCACAAGGCGGCCGAACAGGCCATGAAGGGTCTTGTAGTCTGGATGTGGCCTGGCGATCCCCTGCCTAACAGCTACTTCGGTCTGGTGAGGCGGCTTGTGAATGCCTGCCCACGGTTTAAAGTCATAAAGCGGTCCGTCTGCATCGAGGGTGCGCGCAGGGCTTTTGCCCGGGCGAAGGTGCACTGGGCGAAGCTGGACGCCGTAAAGCTGGTGAAGGAGGGGCCGCCGGAAGGCAAGGAGCATCGCCACCCCAAAATGTATTATGACAGTGTCCTGAAGGGTTCCCGCCTTGTGCCGGAGGAATGTGCTAAAAATGTAATATTTGAATGAACGTACTCATGTGATCCTATAATGTGAAACGAGTTCATTTGTGCTATGCAACCCTTTTGAATTTAAAATATTACCTTCCGTGCGGCCGTTTATAAAATCTGAGAGTTGGCCAGTCGTCGGCTTCTGCCCCCATGTAACTAGTACTGAGGTGTTCGGTATAAACGTGAGCACTCTTTATCCCAATTTTGGGTCCTTCAAGGGAGGTGTTCAGCATAACGAACCAGGCAATCAGACTATAAGGCTTTATCACTCTCACTTAGCCATAGAAGTCTACAATTTTAAATTTTGGCGAAGCCCCTAGTATTTGGAAGGCCGAATTTGGGGCGCTATACACGCCTAAGTCGGGCAAGGTCGACTCCGCGCTCGAAGCGGAAAAAGTCCTTAAGGACTTGAGACCTCTCGAACAGCGACCAGCTCTCGCCTTATCATGACAGTCAGTTTTCGGCTTTCTCTACTGAGGTGCTCGTCCGGAAGAATCGGGACACAATCGCAGTAGTTCTCCCAGCGCTACCTTAGCCGATATTGCGGAACGTAAGGTACCAAAACATGGGAGCCGGGCAAACCCAACTATTGACACAAGACATGATTCGGAGCTGATGCATATAATGCTATAAGTTCGGGGTGCCGCACTGTCGAAAGTGTTCGGACTTCTCACGCCGTATTATGGGGTATACTGAGGCCCCTGGCGTACTGGTCGTACCAGAATGTACGGGTGCAAGTTGTCGTAAATAAACAGACAAGAAAAAAGAAGGGTAATGCAATAATAGACTAATGCTATGCATTGTTATTTAAATAATACGTCGAAGCGTACTGATACAAGTAGTGCAATAAGCAAAAAATAGGACTATTTGACATGTCCTATCCAAGGGCAAGCTGCGTATGGGTATTAAAAAACGGGTACTTCGATTGTTATCAGAGACCACCTGGGGATTCCCTCATACGTCTTAGCTTCTTGCTTCCTTGGTTGTTCCTTCCCGTAATGTGTCCAGCAATCAGGCTGCCGGAAAGGGCTTCCAGAGAGTAAGGTCCTGAAAGAGAGGAAATGATAAAGGTATACAGCCCCTGGGGCGGTTGAGCCGCATTGTGGACGTGCCTTGGTCGTGCCCCCGCCTATGCCCATGGTATTTTCAGTGTGTAATTATGTACGCGCGGCACAGATTTCGTCGCTTGACTGGGACTAGGACGGGGGCCGAATTGCTAGGCAAGCTCTGAACGTGCCAGGCGATCCTGTTGCACGTTACTCCGGACTCGCTTGAAGGTGTCCCGGGGCTTTATCGCCGAATTGGCGGTTTGCCTTAGAAGGCTGCTTTGTGCCTCAGCTGCGAGGGCCGCAGTGTGCTTCTCCGTGCGAAGCGAGCGTTCTGTGTTTCCATTGATTGTTATAACCCCACGAGGTCCTAGCATTTTGAGCTTGAGGTATGCATAATGCGGTACCGCATTGATTCTGGCAAATGCGGTTCGCCCGAGCAGTGCGTGATAGCCACTACAGAACGGGACGATATCGAAGATTAACTCTTCGCTTCGGAAGTTGTCCGGAGATCCGAAAACCACTTCCAGTGTGATTGAGCCCGTGCAATGGGCCTCTACACCTGGGATAACACCTTTAATGGTGGTTTTAGTGGGTTTGATCCTCGAGGGGTCTATACCCATTTTGCGCACTGTATCCTGATAGAGTAGGTTCAGGCTGCAGCCGCCGTCCATGAGGACTCGAGTGAGGTGAAATCCGTCGATGAGGGGGTCAAGGACCAATGCGGCAGATCCGCCATGTCGGATACTAGAGGGGTGGTCCCTGCGATTGAAGGTGATCGGACAAGAGGACCATGGGTTGAACTTTGGGGCGACTGGCTCCATCGCATAGACGTCCCTTAGTGCACGCTTCCGTTCCATCTTGGGAATGTGGGTTGCGTATATCATGTTCACCGTTTTCACTTGTGGGGGGAACCTCTTCTGTCCTCCCGTGTTCGGCGGCCAGGGCTCCTCCTCGTCGTCGCTATGTAGCCCCTTGTCCTTGTTTTTGGCGTTCAGTTTGCCGGCCTGCTTGAACACCCAACATTCTCTGTTGGTGTGGTTGGCTGGCTTGTCGGGGGTGCCGTGAATTTGACACGAGCGATCGAGTATGCAGTCCAAACTGGACGGGCCCGGAGTACTTCTTTTGAATGGCTTTTTCCGCTGACCAGATTTAGAGCCACTGAATCTGGCATTGACTGCCGTATCTTCGGCGTTATCGCCGTTGTTGCGGAGCTTATGTCTGTTACGACGTGGTCTGCCGTTATTATCTTTGGTATCTGAAGTGCCCGGATTCCTTGATGTGTTTTTGCTGCGAGCCAGCCAGCTATACTCGCCCGCGCAAAAGCGGGTCATGAGTGTCGTGAGGGCTGCCATAGACTTCGGCTTCTCCTGGCCGAGGTGCCGAGCGAGCCACTCGTCACGGATGTTATGCTTAAATGCCGCTAAGGCCTCTGCATCCGGACAGTCGACAATTTGGTTTTTCTTAGTTAGGAACCATGTCCAGAATTGCCTGGCCGATTCCCCTGGCTGCTGAGTTATATGGCTCAAGTCATCAGCATCCGGTGGTCGCACATAAGTGCCATGGAAGTTGTCAAGGAATGCATCTTCCAAATCCTCCCAACTGCCAACGGAGTCTGCTGGCAAGCTATTCAGCCAATGCCGAGCTGGTCCTTTGAGTTTTAGTGGGAGGTACTTGATGGCATGTAGATCATCACCGCGAGCCATGTGGATGTGGAGGAGGAAATCCTCGATCCATACCGCGGGATCTGTTGTACCATCATATGATTCAATATTTACGGGTTAAAAACCCTCTGGGAATTTGTGATCCATTACTTCATCAGTGAAGCATAGGGGGTGTGCGGCGCCTCTGTGCCGGGCTATATCACGACGCAGTTCATATGAGTCTTGTCTGCTGTATTCGGCCTGGCCGGATTTACTTTTAGTGTATCCGGCGTGACGGTCATCGTCCCGTGTTGGTGTGCGCCCCCGTGATCCGTAGATCGATCTTGCATGTTTTGCCTTGTTTTCCAATACGTCTCGCAGGTCCCGCGTGTTGCCCCGGGCCTTGGTATTTTTGTTTGAGTGGCGGCGGGGTGCAGGCAGAACTTCAGGCTGAAATGCCTCTCTGTCTCGGCCACGAGGTGGCCGATCAGCCGCATCGTACGCTGGTGATGTAGGTTTCAATGCTTCCTCCTCGAGTTGGGTAACTCTTGGAGGGGCGTTCGAGTTCGTATTCCTCGGCCGCAAGGACTTTGGTTCATCTGTCTGCTAGCAAATCTTGATCAGCTTGAAGCTGTTGTTGCTTTTTCTTGAGGCTATTTGCTGTGGCTATAAGCCGGCGCTTGAAGCGCTCCTGCTCGACAGGATCCTCAGGCACGATAAATTCTTCGTCGCCGAGGCTCACCTCGTCTTCAGAGAGAGGCATGTAATTGTCATCCTCCATTTCTCCATCTGTTGCCTGTTTTGGAGGGCTAGCTTGTTCATCCTCCCGCTCTAAATCTGGCTGGAGGGGATTGTCGCCGTCTTCGGCACTATCCGGAGTGTTATTGTCTCTTGTGCCGGTATCACTACTTTTGCTATGGCGGGACTTAGAGCGGCGCCACCGACGTCGATGCTTGGGTTGCTTCTTGGAGGGGTCATCCTCCGCTGTCTTATCGCCATCGCCTTCTTTGGGGGTATCCACCATGTATATATCATATGATGAGGTGGCGGTGCAGCGCCCTGTGGGCGGTGGTTCCTGTTCGTCTCCTGCATCGTCGTCCATACCGTCGATGTCTTCGGAGTCGAAGTCGAGCATGTCGGTTAAATCATCGACAATGGCTACTAGGTGGGTGGTGGGTGGGGAGCGAATTTCTTCGTCGTCCGCATCCCATTCTAGCCGGACACAGTTCGGCCAAGGTTCTCCTGACAAGGAAAGAGACCTTAATGAATTTACACATCGCCAAAAGGCGAATGCTAAAAGATATCCACGGAGGTAAACTCCATGATCGGTGCCCAATCGGATTCAATAGGCACGGACGCAGGCGGCTCGGAGCCCGTGGCCGGGGACGAATCCAATGGTTCGGCAACACGGCTCTCGTAAGGGGTGAAGTCAGTATTCGACTCTATCGCCACTGAGAGTGCGGCCTCCATGCCGGGGTCTATCCACCCGTCCTCGGATGGCGCAATTTGTTCCGGATTGATGGCCGGAGTAGTTGCAGGTGTGATCTCCCGAACACTATCCGACGGCAGAGTTACGTCATGCGCGTCGTGATTGTGCGGCGCACCTGACATGGGTTCAAATCCGTCGAAGATCAAGTCTCCGCGGAGGTGGGCAGTATAGTTCAAGTTTCCGAACCTAACCTGATGGCCAGGGGCGTAGCTCTCGATATGCTCCAGATGGCCAAGCGAGTTGGCCCGCAGTGTGAAGCCGCCGAATACGAAGATCTGTCCAGGGAGGAAAACCTCACCCTGGATCGCATCGTTGCCGATGATTGAAGGAGCCATCAAGCCTTACGGTGACGGCATAGTGTAACTCTCAATGAAAGCACCAATGTCGGTGTCAAAACCAGCGGATCTCGGGTAGGGTGTCCCGAACTGTGCATCTAAGGCGGATGGTAACAGGAGGCGGGGGACACAATGTTTACCCAGGTTCGGGCCCTCTCGATGTAGGTAATACCCTACTTCCTGCTTGATTGATCTTGATGATATGAGTATTACAAGAGTTGATCTACCACGAGATCGTAGAGGCTAAACCCTAGAAGCTAGCCTATGGTATGATTGTTGTTGTCCTACGAACTAAACCCTCCGGTTTATATAGACACCGGAGGGGGCTAGGGTTACACAGAGTCGGTTACAAGGGAGGAGATCTAGATATCTGTATTGCCAAGCTTGCCTTCCACGCCAAGGAGAGTCCCATCCGGACATGGGTCGAATTCTTCAATCTTGTATCTTCATAGTCGAACAGTCCGGCCAAAGGATATAGTCCAGCTGTCCGAGGACCCCCTAATCCAGGACTCCCTCAGTCTGTATTGCCTTTTTGTTTATAGCTTCCTTATTATGAAAATCTGCGAATGCATGCCCTATTAAGGCTCAGTCTCCCCTTTCCAACCTCGCGTTAGCTTGTTGCTCTACGCTGACATGCCCCAGTCCCCAGGCAGGCTACAGCCGTCGCTGGTATGCCAGGTCGCGTGCCGTGGTCAAGGCCAGGAGGTGAGCGGCCCGAGGTCCAGTAAGAGCCCTTGAGGCGCGATGCTGAGGAGGTCCCCCTTAGCGCTCAAGCCACTATGGTAAGGCAAGAAAGGGAGGCGACGTGGCCGCAACAGGGATGCGGCGAGCGTAACGCCTAGGTTCCAACAACTTAGTTGTCCTGAGCTCGTGACTTATCTTGGCGGTTCGGGGTCGATTCTCCGTGATGTGCCAGACCTGTGCGCAATCATCCGCAGCGTAGCTAGGTTAGGCCCGTACGAGTCCTCCCCCTTCCAATGATCTCCTTCGTGCTCTACATCCTCATGTCCCGGCCCTCAAGCAAGCTCAGCCGCTGCTGGTATGCTAGGTTGCGATGCCGTGGGCAAGGCCAGGGGGTGAGGGGTAGAGAGCCAGTAAGAGCTCCTGAGTCGCGATGCTCAGGAGCCCCCCTTTTAACGTGCAAGCGGGTTACATGGAAGAGGTGGGAGCTCGCGGTGCCGCCTGGTGCTATCCTCGTGATATTCCTGCGAGCCAGCACAAGGAAGAACACAATCTGCCATTATGGTCGCCAGCCCGCTGCTGGTTGCTCCGCGAGGGGGTGAAGGCACTGAGGGCCCGTTGAGGTGACGTGCGCGGGGCGTGTCGTGAGCCAGAGCTCGACCACTCAGATTTATTAACGTGGTAGGGACAGACCCGTGCACCAGCGCCATGCCGGAGTGAGGAGGCCCCGTGGGAGGCGACGATCGAGCAGGTGATAACCAAAGGTAGATTACGCGTGAAAGGCAGATCAGCTTGGGTAAATGCAGAAAGAGACATGCCACTGGGTCAGGCCCGAGCGGCTTGGGGATGATGCAGCCCGAGGGGCACCCCCAATAGGGTAAACTAAATACATAAAAAGGGGTACATGCCACAGGAACAGACCCACGCGGCCTGGGAATGATGCAGCCCGAGGGGCGCTCCTAGCTGAATGAACTTGGAAAATGTCACCTTGTTCTGTTGACGAAGGAGAGTTGGGGCAGCTGAAGGTACGTGGGGAAGGAATTGCTCCTCACGAGCCACCGGGGCCCTGAGCCTCGGGAGGCTCTGGGGGCTCTGGTGGTTCCCTAAGAACCGTCTCCATCTCTGCCAGGACGGCGTGGTGCCTAGCCTCCCGAGCTGCCAGGACATGCTGCAGGAAGCGCTGATAGGCTGACGACACGCACGGCGGGCCGAAAGGTATGCGAACGTAGCTGTGAGGTGGACCCTCGCAACGGCCCACGCGCAAAGGCCAGAAAAGCTCCTGAGAGGCGGCCCTGTTGAGCCCTGGGACGTTGATGCAGACATGCAGCCCGGCATCCTCGCCTGGATGGGGAGCTGCGCCTCATGAGCGGCGGTCGCCGCGCGTGGCCCTTGCGTCTTGCAGTTCCCGAGTGGTCTCGGTGATGAACTCCTGAGCGGTGGGCGCTCCTTGCCCTGTGTTCTCCTGAGGGAAATGTGCCGCGAAGCATGCCTCCAAGTGGTTCCCAAGCGCCTCCCGCGTTATGTTAGCAAGGTCTGAGGCCCTCCAGAAGAGAGCCCCCGAGCCCTGCCCAAGGAGGGCACTAGGAGCGCCTTCCTATGCGACAGAGGGAGGCGCCCCTGGAGCGGGCGCTGATCCTGACGAGGTTCCAGCTACGACACTATCCTCCTGAGATCCTGCACGGTGCAGCTGCTTCTTCTTCTTGGGGAGGGCCTCAGGAGGGCCCTCGCCTTTGCCGTCGGGGTCGTCTATTGCTGCAGCTTGAAAAGCACGCTCGAGGGAGCACACCGCGTCTCTTTCTTCGCACGGGACCGTGATGATTCTCCCGCTTCTTGGCATCTTGAGGATGTTGTAGCCGTGGTTTGTAACCGCCATGAACTTGTCCAGGGCTGGATACCCAAGGATGGTGTTGTAGGGCAGACGGATGTGCGCGACGTCGAAGTCGATGAGCTTGGTGCGGTAGTTCTTTCGTTCTCCGAAGGTGACAGGGAGGCGGACCTGCCCTATTGGTGTGGTGGAACCGTCGGTCACTCCTAAGAAAGGCTTGGTAGGCTGAAGCTGGTCATATGCTACTTGGAGGTTCTCGGACGTGTCGACGGATAGGACGTAGACCCATGCGCCGCCGTTGATGAGGGTCTTGGTAACTTGCACGTTGCTGATGACTGGTGAGTAAAGCATCGGGAGGACGCTAGCGGTTGCTGCGCATTTGAGCTGATCTGCCGAGTTGAAGGTGATGGCGCACTGGGACCACCTGAGCGGGCGCGTGGCTTCAAGCTTGGGGAGGACTGGATTTACTTCACGAGCAAACTGTTTGAAGATCGCTGCGAGGCTGGGGCCTGGGCTCCGCCCAACATACAGGCGATAGCATGAGGCTCCTGGAAGGCCCTAGCCCCCTCATCCTGATGGTGGTCGTCATTCCTTCTCGGTGGCGGCGGTAGCGGGGGAAGACCGGCGTTGCCCTCAGGACGGTCCTCGCGAGGCTGGTCCCTCCAGGCGCCCTCGAGAGGATGATCCTGCCATCGGTCCTCACGAGGCCGGTCGTGCCACTCCTGGCGCGGGCCTCGGTCGTCCCAACGTCCGCCTCCACATCCTCCTCCTCAGTCGTAGCCCCGGTCGCTGCGCTCGGGGCGTCGACCGAAATGTCCTTCTCGAATGGCTCTAAGCTCTTGACTGTCGCTGGTGTTGTGGGTGTTCAGGCTGTGGAAGGCGCAGAACGGTCGGCTGCTGTTGGATGACTCGGGCTGATCTCTGCCTCGATTGGTGTCCAGCTCCGCTGCGAGCACGGCTGCTTCCTTGCGTTTCACGTCCTTGGCCTTGGCCTTCTTCTCCTCCGGGCCTGCGGCTGGCAGCTTGAGGAGGGAGAGGCGCCCTTCCTCAGCTCTTGCGCACTTGGTTGCCAGGTTGAACAGCTCCTGAGATGTGCACAACTCCTCGTGGATAGCAAGCTCTTCCTTCATCTTGATTTCGCGGACGCCGTCAAAGAACGCGGAGATGATGGCCTCATCCGTCACCTTGGGGATCTTGAGGCGAGTGTTGTTGAAGCGTTGGATGTACTTCTGGAGGGTCTCTCCCGGTTGTTGCTTGATGCGGCGTAGGTCACCCGCGGCCGGCGGGCGGTCGCGCGTGCCCTGGAAGTTGGCGACAAAGCGGTCGCGCATCTCGTCCCAGGAGGAGATCGAGCCTTGTGGCAGGTTCAGGAGCCACGAACGGGCGCCATCTTTGAGTGCCATAGGGAACCAGTTCGCCATGACTTTCTCGTCGCCGTTGGCTGCTTCGATGCTCAGCTCGTAGAGCTACAGGAACTCCGCGGGTTCGAGGGTGCCGTCGTAGCGTGGAGGCAGATCTGGCTTGAACTTGCCTGGCCAGGGGACACTACGCAGCTCAGGGGTGAAGGCGCGGCAGCCGGCCGTGGTCACCGGGGCCCGTCTTGGAGGCGGAGCTTGGTCTTGGCGCCCATGCGCCGCCGCGGCGAGTGGCGCGGGGGCCTGCCGCAGCATACGATCCTGGCGCGGTGGTGCGAGGAGTGGCGGGGCGTTCTCTTGCGGTCGAGGAACTTCTTGGCAGCTTCCTTCTTCACGTGCGGGCGCCGGACACGGCGGATTGCGTCGCGGAGCCGCACGCCTTGGCGCCAAGGCGCCATCTTGGGTCAGAGGTGGTGGAGGCGCTCTGTGATCTGCGTCGCCTGAAGCTGGAGGTGGGCCCGGCGGAGAGAGGGACAGCACTGGGGAGCCCCCTGCGGCGCGGACAAGCTTGGCGATGCGGTCGAGCCAGTCCTCGTAGAGGTCGTCGACCGGGCGGTAGCGCAGGAGCTTGTGCACCATGAGGAGCGCGGCCCGTGCGTCCATGGGAGCGCGACGAGCGTGGGATGATGAACCAGCGAGAGTCAGCGATGGAGTGGCGGTGCGGCCGTCCTGCCGCACCTAGGGATGCAGCGAGGACGCTTGCCGCTCGTTCCCCGCCGGGCCGGTTGCGACACTGGTGGCAGGAGACGGAGAACGACGAGGTGGCCCACTGACGAGAGCCGTCCGAGCGACGCGGGTGGCCATGGCAGCCCGGCGCTTGGCACGAGCACGGCGAGCATCCGCCACGGAGCCGATGGAGCAACTGGACGCGAACGACGAAAAGGAAGCTCCGGCGCACCCCTACCTGGTGCGCCAAATGTCGGATCACGGGTTCCGGCAAAACCCTTAAGGTTCGAACACTGGGGCGCGCGCGAAGATTTCCTCCCTACCGATCATCGCCCTAACTTGCTAGGATCTCGCGGACGAACTCGACGAACATGCCACACAAAGACACAAGATTTATACTGGTTCGGGCCACCATTGTGGTGTAATACCCTACTCCAGTGTGGTGGTGTTGGATTGCCTCTTGGGCTGATGATGAACAATAGAAGGGGAAGAACAGCCGCCTGAGGTTGAGGTGTTCTTGTGTTCGGGGTGTGGCTAAGGATTGGCTCAAGGCTAGATGCCTCTACTGTGGTGGCTAGATCTACTTATATAGGCTCTAGTCCTCTTCCCAAATATCGAGCGGGAAGGGAGCCAACAACGGTGGCCAGTTTGAAAGGGGACAGCTAGTACAAGCTATCCCGACAAAAGCGGTCTTCGCCTGCAAAGGGCTCTGGTGATGACGTCATCTTGGGCTCCATGGTGACCTCTGTCCTGCTGGCCTGCTGGTCTTGGTATTGTTGCACTGATATGGACACCTTTGATTAATGCCTCGGTACTCCGCGCATGAGCTTGCCTCTTTAACACCACAGGGGAAACAATGACGCTGCGCACGCTAGCACCCGCCTGGCGCCTGCCTGATCTTGATCGTCATGGCTCACGTCACGAGATCCTCGCGAGGTTTGCCCCGCCTTGATTTCTCCACTCCTCGTGAGGCAGCCTGGTGAGGCCGCTCCTGATGAGGTCTTGCATCGTCCGCCTCGCGAGGCTTGGCCCCTCGCGAGGGTCTTGAATGCCTCGTTGACGAAGATGGGTCTTACAGGCCTGCTAGCAAAGCCACGCCGCTGGCCGCAGGCAGGCAAGTCTGGGGACCCCCGTTCCCAGAATGCCGACAGCCGCTGTCTTCGCCAAGTGCGCCTCCGGCTATTGAGGCAGCGGCCGGCCGATCCCTGGTGCTAAACGACGAGGCCATGGACAAGGTGTGCCCAATGCTCGCATTGCCCGGACAGTCACCGAGGTCCCAATCTTCATCGATGCCCTTTGGGCTGGCCTGATTCCTCCCTTATCCACCTTCTTCAATGCGGTGCTTGAGCATTATTAGATCCACATGCTGCATCTCGACCCTCAATCCGTGACTCTTCTTGCCGTCTTTGCCTTTGTGTGTGAAGCCATGGCGGGCATCTCTCCTTCTGTGGCCCTCTTCCGCCATTTCTTCTCACTGCATCTGACCGACCACCTGCAAAGCTCGGGGTGCTTGAGCTTCCAGGCCGTGGCCGTGACGGCAGGCGCGGGGATCGACTTCGAGCTTCCTCCATCCACAAGCGAGTTTCGGACACGGTGGGTGTTTGTCGACGCCGGTGTGCTCAGCCCTCTGCTCCAGGCCCCATTAGCGCCTGCCGTTTTCCACCCCGGCTAGAGCCACGAGAGGCTCGTGAGCCCCCGTCTTGTCCCCGTCTGGACCAGGCTGAGGAGGTTGAAGGACCGCGGCGTGACCGCGCCCATGGTGGTGAAGGAGTTCATCCAGCGCCAGGTCGCTCCGCTCCAGTGCCATTCTCACCAGATGTGGACCTTGCTCAGCAGCCAAGACCATATGAGGTTTCAAGAGTCTGGGCTCCCCCTAGGTACGCGGCAAACGGTGATCAAGGTCCTGACAGGTGTCCCTTCGCCTGACGACTTGCCTGGGAAGAATTGTCTGCTATACCGCTGCAAGAACAAGGCTGAATTCGTAGGGAGCATGCCTTCCTTCGACGAATGGGTACCGCGCCCGAACGGCTTGGTGGGGTCCCGCGAGAACCCCGTCAATGTGGTTCCCTTCTTCGTCGTCGGCGCCGAGCTCGTCCCAGATGTGGGTGCAGGGGAATGAGCACAGCCAGAGGCCGGTGGCACGAGTGCTGAGGCGCGGATGCCGCCTGGTGCTCCTGGGGCGTCGTCCTCGGGAACCCATGATCCTGGGATGCTGGTCGATGAGATGATGCAGCACGTGGCTCCCGAGGCCGAGACTCCAGAGGCCTCGGGAGGTCGCGGTGAGGCAGCGCCCAACTGTTCTCCGCAACCAGGCACCCCTGAGATTGTCCTTCCGAGCACTTCTCCGGTTGCGCCCCGAGCTGGCCGTCATGTTCAGCTCTTCGGTCGGCTTTGTGTGGACTTCGAGGAGCTCCGCAAGAGGAAAGGATATCCGAGCGGTAGCGGTATCTTCGGGCCGTTGAAGCGACGACAGTACTTCACCATCGACGAGTAAGTACTGCACCTTGTGATTTCTTGATTGCCGCTTTCCTTCCTGACACTGGTTCTTCAGGACCCCTTCTGCAAGGGTCATTGAGTCCCTCGTGAAGCAATCCCCACCTTCCTCGGCACCCCCGTCGGCCTTGAGTACCCCGAGCCTGCACGTCGCGCCCGGAGCGGGGCCGGCGGAGGGGGTGCACTCGCCTCCTTGGTGCCTTGAATCTGCGGCCCCATGGCCCTTCATTCACGGTCTAGCTCGGAGCTTGGCAGGCATTCCCCGGACTCCTCCTCTGGTCATGGACGACAGCTGGTTGGCTTCGGCCTACAGCTGCTCTTCAAGCAGCGGGCCCCGACTGGCCGGGGCCACTCGTGAGGTCGGGCCGGCACCTGGAGCGGCACCAGCCCCCAGCCCCCTGCCGAGAGGGGGTGCGCCGCTTCAGGTCCCGCCCGCGGCCCCCGCGGCGGAGGAAGAGGTGGGGCGTGCGTTGGTGTTCGAGCGCGGGCGGAGCGTCGTTCGTCACGAGCTCTTCTAGGAGGCGATGGGTGCGATGAGCCAACTTGGTGAAGAACACATGGGTGTCGACTTGCATCTTGAGGCTGAAGGTCTTCGGCTGGCGGAGGAACGGCGTAAGCTGAGGGTGGCCATCAACCTTGGCCGCTAGCAGCGTGATCTTGACAACGCGAAGGCCGAGGCATCCCTCAAGATTTCCCGTGAAGCCTGCTCCCGAGCCTAGGAGGAGGATCGCGAGGCTGACCACCGTCGCGAGGATGTGGAGAAGTGCGCGTGGGAGCTCCAAGCCTGGAGTGCGTCTCTCGAGCGTCAGGTGGAGGCGCGTAGAGCCGCCCTTGCGTCGCTGAGGGGGACGCCTGCAGAGGAAGAGGAGGTCCGGAAGTGCGAGGAGGCGCTGGCTCTGGAAGCCGTGGAGCGCAGCCTCGAGCTTGAGCAACTGGAGATGGCGGAGCGTCAAGTTGCTCAAGCGGAACATGCTGTCGGGGCTCGCGAGGCTAAGGTCCAGGAGGAAGTTGACCGCCGGGTGGCTGAGGTTCGCGCGGATCTTGAAGGTCGGTACGACCTGAAGCTGAAGCTTGCAGGAACCGAGGCAGCGGGCAGGGCCGCCGCTCTCAGGCCCAGGTTAGATGAGGCGGAGAGGCGTGGGGAGGCCACGGCTGCCGCCCTGGTCATCGCGCAGGCAGACTTGGCCTCCGCCCGCGCTGAGCTGCTTTCTCTTCGAAATCGGGTTGATGACGCCGAGGCCGTCGCGCGGCGAAACAGGGAGGAAGTGCTTCAACGGCGGACACTAGAGTGTGAGCACGCCCCAATGCTTCAGGATCTCCAAAAGAGGGCTAATACCGCCCTGGGCCATATCTGCGACGAGAATGCGCCGCACCCCCACTCAAATGACTACGCCAGTCACCTGATCTTCTTCACTGACGTCGCAGACGAAGGTGTCGGCGAAGAGGGCGATGTCGGCGAAGAGGGCGATGTGACGTATCACGGGTTCCGGCAAAACCCTTAAGGTTCGAACACTGGGGTGTGCGCGAAGATTTTCTCCATACTGATCTACGCCCTAACTCACTAGGATCTCGCGGATGAACTCGACGAACTCGCAACACAAAGACACAAGATTTATACTGGTTCGGGCCACCATTGTGGTGTAATACCCTACTCCAGTGTGGTGGTGGTGGATTGTCTCTTGGGCCGATGATGAACAGTACAAGGGGAAGAACAGCCTCCTGACATTGAGGTGTTCTTGTGTTCGGTGTGTGGCTAAGGATTGGCTCAAGGCTAGATGCCTCTACTGTGGTGGCTAGTTCTACTTATATAGGCCCTGGTCCTCTCCCCAATTATTGAGAGGGAAGGGAGCCAACAACGGCGGACAATTTGAAAGGGGACAGCTAGTACAAGCTATCCTGACAAAAGCGGTCTTCGCCTGCAAATGGCTCTGGTGATGACGCCGTCTTGGGCTCCATGGTGACCTCCGTCCTGCTCGCCTGCTCGTCTTGATGTCGTTGCACTGATATGGAAACCTTTGCTTGATGGCTCGGTACTCCGCGCCTGCGCTTGCCCCCTTAGCACCAGAGAGGAAACAAGGACGCTGCGCGTGCTGGCGCCCGCCTGATCTTGATCGTCATGGCTCACGTCACGAGAGCCTCGCGAGGTTTGCCCCGCCTTGATTTCTCCGCTCCTCGCGAGGTAGCCTGGTGAGGCCGCTCCTGAGGAGGTCTTGCGTCGTCCGCCTTGCGAGGCTTGGCCCCTCGCGAGGGTCTTGAATGTCTAGCTGATGAAGATGGGCCGTACAGGCCTGCTAGCAAAGCCACGCCGTGGGCCGCAGGCAGGCAAGTCTGGGGACCCCTGTTCCCAGAACGTCGACAGTAGCCCCCGGGCCCAATGCGCGCTCGGGCTTGGCTTCAAGGCGAAGCCAAAGGCCAAGCGCGGAGCGCCGCGGGCCCCAAAAGGCTGCGACCTCGATTGACGCGTGGCGGTTGATTGGATGTGGGTGTCTCTGTTTCCCCACGCTGCCTCGGCAACTGCTCGTCTTGACAAGTCCCTGCGACATGCAAGGAAACCCATCATTACCTATGATCGTGGGAGGCGCCGGTTGGCCTTCTTTCGTTATAAATGGGGGGGAGCTCCCGTCGCCCATCTCTTCCTTGTTCGCTTGTTTCTCCCTCCTCGCTCCTCTGCTAGCAATAATGGCGCCGATCCAAAGGTTTTCCACTGAAGAGAAAGGAAAGGCTCCCCGCGACGATCCAGGGCCGCTCCCGCCGAAGAAGAGGTCGGTCCATCGTCGTAACGAAGCACGATGCAGGTGGTGACGAGGCCTTGGTGCGAGCAGCCTCCTACGGGGTATCCGCTACCCCAGTATGGCCAAGCCTGGGGCGCTGGAGGAGGGGGCGACGAGCGACGCCGCCCGCGCCGCGTCCGTGGTCACCGCGCGATGGCGATGCATGCTGTTACGCGGATTCCTCGCGCGAGCTTGTGCTATGGGCGCCGATGCCTCCAAGCTCTTGGATCCGCTTCCCGCGGTCCTTCTCTGACATGATGCCGCCGAGGGGGCCCCTCGAGCTCTGGCTGCAGCATGCCGACTGCAGTGCCCCAGCGACCGGAGCAGAGGTCGAAGCGGTCCCCACCAGCAAGATCTTCATGACCTGCAGCTGGGGCGAGGTCGCGCGGGTTTGCCGCGCGGAAGGCGCCCTCGCGATTCACTTTGAGTACGATGGTGCCTCCACGCTTTTCTGCAAGGTCTTCGACGCGGAGGGCCGCCGCTTGGAGTGTTGCCCTGGAGGGGAGCGCCAGGCTGACGCGCGCTCCGCTCATGGCTACTCCAGCAGCAGCAGCCCCTGGGAGTCCAGCGGTGCTCCTGAGCTCTACGAGACTCCGGAGACAAGCGACGACAGCTACGTGCCCCCGAGCTCTCGCTGGGCTCAGAGCAGCGCCGTGGCGTCCTGCAGCCGCCACCACTGATCTGGATAGGGTTGGCGGCGGCCTCACGCGGCCCACTATTGATAATGGTGTCGGCCGCGGGAGGGTGTAGATAGGATTCCCTTAAGTTCTCATTTTTGGTTTCCTGCCAGGAATCAAGTAGTACCCCATGGGGGCATGTAATGGGTCTGTATTGCCTTTTTGTGTATATCTTCCTTATTATGAAAATCTACGAATGCATGCCCTGTTAAGGCTCGGTCTCCCCTTTCCAACCTCGTGATAGCTTGTTACTCTACGCTGACAGGTCCCGGTCCCCAGGCAGGCTACAGCCGTCGCTGGTATGCCAGGTCGCGTGCCGTGGTCAAGGCCAGGAGGTGAGCGGCCCGAGGTCCAGTAAGAGCCCCTGAGGCGCGATGCTCAGGAGGTCCCCCATAGCGCTCAAGCAGCTATGGTAAGGCAAGAAAGGGAGGTGACGTGGCCGCAACAGGGATGCGGCGAGCGTAACGCCTAGGTTCCAACAACTTAGTTGTCCTGAGCTCGTGACTTATCTTGGCGGTTCGCGGTCGATTCTCCGCGATGCGCCAGACCTATGCGCAATCATCCGCAGCATAGCTAGGTTAGGCCCGTACAGGTCCTCCCCTTCCAATGCTCTCCTTCGTGCTCTACGTCCTCAGGTCCCGGCCCTCGAGCGAGCTCAGCCGCCGCTGGTATGCCAGGTCACGATGCCGTGGGCAAGGCCAGGGGTGAGGGCTGGAGAGCCAGTAAGAGCTCCTGAGTCACAATGCTCAGGAGCCCCCGTTTTAACGTGCAAGCGGATTACTTGGAAGAGGTGGGAGCTCGCGATGCCGCCTAGTGCTATCCTCGTGATATTCCTGCGAGCCAGCACAAGGAAGAACACAATCTGCCGTTATGGTCGCCAACCTGCTGCTCGTTGCTCCGCGAGGGGGTGAAGGAACTGAGGGCCCGTTGAGGTGACGTGCATGGAGTGTGCCGCGAGCCAGAGCTCGACCGCTCAGATTTATCAATGTGGTAGGGACAGACCCGTGCACCAGCGCCGTGCCGGCGTGAGGAGGCCCCGTGGGAGGCGATGATCGAGCAGGTGATAACCAAAGGTAGATTACGCATGAAAGGCATATCAGCTTGGGTAAATGCAGAAAGAGACATGCCACTGGGTCAGGCCCGAGCAGCTTGTGGATGATGCAGCCCGAGGGGCACCCCCAACAGGATAACTAAAGACATAAAAAAGGGGTACATGCCACAGGGACGGACCCACGCGGCCTGGGAATGATGCAGCCTGAGGGGCGCTCCCAGCTGAATGAACTTGGAAAATGTCACCTCGTTCTGTTGACGAAGGAGAGTTGGGGCAGCTAAAGGTACGCGGCGAAGGAATTGCTCCTCATGAGCCACCGGAGCCCTGAGCCTCCGGAGGCTCTGGGGGCTCAGGTGGTTCCCTAAGGACCGTCTCCATCTCTGCCAGGACGGCGTGGTGCCTAGCCTCCCGAGCTGCCAGGACACGCCATAGGTTGCGCTGATAGGCTAACGACACGCTCGGCAGGCCGAAAGGCATGCGAACGTAGCTGTGTGGTGGACCCTTGCAACGGCCCATGCGCGAAGGCCAGAAAAGCTCTTGAGAGGCGGCCCTGTTGAGCCCTGGGACGTTGATGCAGACGCGCAGCCCGGCATCCTCGCCTGGATGGGGAGCTGCGCCTCATGAGCGGCGGTCGCGGCGCATGGCCCTTGCATCTTACAGTTCCTGAGTGGTCTCGTTGATGAACTCCTGAGCGGTGGGTGCTCCCTGCCCTATGTTCTCCTGAGGGAAACGTGTCGCGAAGCACGCCTCCAAGTGGTGCCCAAGCGCCTCCCTCGTGATGTAAGCAAGGTCTGAGGCCCTCCAGAAGAGAGCCCCCGAGCATTGCCCGAGGAAGGCGCTGGGCGCGCCTTCCTATGTGACAGAGGGAGGCACCCCTGGAGCGGGCGCTGATCCGGACGAGGTTCCAGCTACGACACCATCCTCCTGAGATCCTGCACGGCGCATCTGCTTCTTCTTCTTGGGGAGGGCCTTAGGAGGGCCCTCGCCTTTGCTGTCGGGGTCGTCGATTGCTGCAGCTTGAAAAGCACACTCGAGGGAGCACACCGCGTCTCTTTCTTCGCACGGGACTGTGATGATTCCGCCGCTTCCTCTCATCTT
The DNA here is from genome assembly GCF_018294505.1 of Triticum aestivum. Taxonomy (NCBI): domain Eukaryota; kingdom Viridiplantae; phylum Streptophyta; class Magnoliopsida; order Poales; family Poaceae; genus Triticum; species Triticum aestivum. Next base: position 298,116,195 of record NC_057814.1, on the reverse strand, counting down.
GAGGACCTTGTAGCCGTGGTGTGTGACCACCATGTACTTGGCCAGCGCTGGATTCTCAAGGATGGCCTTGTATGGTAGACGGATATGCGCGACGTCGAAGTCGATGAGCTCGGTGCGGTAGTTCTTGCGTTCTCCGAAGGTGACAGGGAGGCGGACCTGCCCTATCGGCTTGGTGGAACCGTCGGTCACTCCTGAGAAAGGCTTGGTAGGCTGAAGCTGGTCATATGGCACTTGGAGGTTGTCGAACGTGTCGACGGACAGGACGTTGACTCCTGCGCTGCCGTTGATGAGGGTCTTGGTAACTTGCACGTTGCAGATGACTGGTGAGCAAAGCATCGGGAGGGCGCTAGCGGTTGCTGCGCACTTGAGCTGATCTACCGAGTTGAAGGTGATGGCGCACTGGGACCACCTGAGCGGGCGCGTGGCTTCAAGCTTGGGGAGGACTACACTTACTTTTTTTTGACTATGAACAGTAGGGGAAAACCCCACTGCAATTTTTATATTAAATAAACAAATAACAGGTAGCACTGTACAAAAGGAGAAAAAAATAGAAGCAAAATAAAGAGCTAAGCTAGCTAAAAACAGAGCAGAAAGAAGGAAGAAGAAAATAGAGGGCTTGAGGTGAGCCCCTAAAAAGAAGAACTAAAACTACAGAGATACAAAGACGAGCAAACTATTTGAAGATGCGCTGCGAGGCTGGGGCCTGGGCTCCGCCCAAGATACTGGCGATAGCGCGCGGCTCCTGGAAGCCCCCAGCTCCCTCGTCCTGATGGTGGTCATCATTCATTCTCGGCGGCAGCGGTAGTGGGGGAATACCAGCGTTGCCCTGAGGACGGTCCTCGCGAGGCTCGTCCCTCCAGGCGCCCTCGCGAGGATGATCCTGCCAGCGGTCCTCACGAGGCCGGTCGCGGCACTCCTGGCGCGGGCCATGGTCGTCCCAGCGTCCGCCTCCACGTCCTCCTCCTCGGCCGTAGCCCCGGTCGCTACGCTCGGAGCGTCGACCGAAATGTCCTTCTTGAATGGCTCTGAGCTCTTGACAGTCGCTGGTGTTGTGGGTGTTCAGGTTGTGGAAGGCGCAGAACGGTCGGGTGCTCTTGGATGACTCGGGCTGATCTCTGCCTCGCTTGGTGTCCGTCTCTGCTGTGAGCACGGCTGCTTCCTTGCATTTCACGTCCTTGGCCTTGGCCTTCTTCTCCTCCGGGCCTGCGGCTGGCAGCTCGAGGAGGGAGAGGCGCCCTTCCTAATCTCTTGTGCACTTGGTCGCCAGGTTGAACAGCTCCTGAGATGTGCACAGCTCCTCGTGGATAGCGAACTCTTCCTTCATCTTGATGTCGCGGACGCCGTCAGGGAACGCGGAGATGATGGCCTCATCTGTCACCTTGGGGATCTTGAGGTGAGTGTTGTTGAAGCGCTGGATGTACTTATGGAGGGTCTCTCCTGGTTGTTGCTTGATGCGCCGCAGGTCAACTGCGGCCGGCAGGCGGTCGCGAGTGCCCTGGAAGTTGGCGACGAAGCGGTCGCGCATCTTGTCCCAGGAGGAGATCGAGCCTTGTGGCAGGTTCAGGAGCAACGAACGGGCGCCATCTTTGAGTCCCATAGGGAACCAGTTCACCATGACTTTCTCGTCGCCGTTGGCCGCCTCGATGCTCAGCTCTAGAGCTGCAAGAACTCCGCGGGGTCGAGGGTGCCGTCGTAGCGTGGAGGCAGATCTGGCTTGAACTTGCCCGGACAGGCGACACTACGTAGCTTGGCGTGAAGGCGCGGCAGCCGGCCGTGGTCGTCGGGGCCCGTCATGGAGGCGGAGCTTGGTCTTGGCGCCTGAGGGAGTCCTATATTAGGGGGTCCTCGGACAGCCGGACTATATCCTTTGGCCGGACAATTGGACTATGAAGATACAAGATTGAAGACTTCGACCCGTGTCCGGATGGGACTCGCCTTGGCGTGGAAGGAAAGCTTGGCAATACGGATATGTAGAGCTCCTCCCTTGTAACCGATTCTGTGTAACCCTAGCCCCCTCCGGTGTCTATATAAATTGGAGGGTTTAGTCCGTAGGACAACAACAATGATCTACGATAGGCTAGCTTCTAGGGTTTAGCCTCTACGATCTCGTGGTAGATCAACTCTTGTAATACACATATCATCAAGATCAATCAAGCAGGAAGTAGGGTATTACCTCCATCGAGAGGGCCCGAACCTGGGTAAACATTGTGTTGCCCGCCTCCTGTTACCATCCGCCTTAGATGCACAGTTCGGGACCCCCTACCCGAGATCCGCCGGTTTTGACACCGACATTGGTGCTTTCATTGAGAGTTCCACTGTGCCGTCATCATAAGGAAGGATGGCTCATCTCGTTGTCAGGGACAACATCACCCTCTGGGGGAGCCCTGTCTATAGGCCAAACTCTCCGACTAGGCGGCTTCGTCATGACCGCCCGTTCGGCCGCTGCGCTGGCGATTACTTCTCGGGTCATCAAAAACAGCCTCCACATCGGCTCGGAACTTACCGAGCGGATGGATCCAATGGAGCTCTCCTCTTTGAACGAGCTCTTGGATCGCATCGCCGCTTTGGGAGTCACTACGGACTATGATCGGATTGGGCTTAAACCCGACCAAAGGGAGATTAACTCCCCGCCGGTCACCCATCAGATAGCGGTGGTGGAGGAGCAATGCGGCGGTTCTTCCTCTATCTTGAGGACAAACTATGTCCGGATTCCCGAGCTCTCTGAGCCGGATACCCGTCTACGGGAGGACATCGCCCAAACCCTGAACCTAGAATCAGGCAGCGGACCGGACCTACTGGGCAACATCCCAAAGCCCGAACTTCCAAGATCGGAAACTCCTCCGCCCCTGGGTCTCAGATCGGGTCAAGGTCCGGACTTGAATCCACCCACCCACCCAGATATAAACGATCTTTCCCACATTAGGCAAGAGCCCCAGGAGACAGTACATCACTATTGGACCATATTCCTCCTTGTAATGAACAAGGTCAAGGACTGTCGCGAGGAAGACGCAATTTCATTCTTTTGCAATAATTGCACGGACAAGGGAATCCTCAACGCCATAAGTCGCCGTGACATAGCACACTTCGCTGACTTGGCGGCCATAGTACGGAAGTACTGTGCCATGGAAAGCGCCTGGAAAACCCAAACAAAATTTTGGGATAATCCGGCTCTGACAAAACCCCCAGTCCAAACTAAAAGGGTGCACTCTCATAAGTCGCCCGACTCAATACAAAGAAGCAAAAGCCCACTGCAGGGCGTGGAACCATATTGGAGGGATGGCTTAATAGGCCATGCAAAATTCACAATATAGCGGATACCATACCAACACACAGCCTTAGAGCATGTTGGGTACTCCGGCAGGTGGCCAAGAGCAGTGAGGATCTCCTCATTAAAAATACCGCAGAGCACCACCCTGTGGATAACAACAATACAGTATTGACAGTCTTCGAGACCTTCGCCTCAAATAATAGGCGTAAGCGAGCACTCCACAGCCTTGCTGAAGTCTGCCACGTGGCAGCAATAAATCCATGGAGCGACACGGCTATCACCTTCAATGCCAGTGACGAACCTAAATTCCGAACAGCCCGAGCACCAGCCGCCTTGGTCCTTAATCCAATTGTGGACGACTTTCGGCTTAATAAAGTGCTCATGGACGGCGGCAACGAATTAAACCTCATTTATGAGGAAACTCTTCAAAAAATGGAAATAGACAGAAACCGAATTGAGCAAAGCAGCACGACCTTCAGAGGAATCATCCCTAGTCGGGAGGGACGATGCGCTGGGAAAATCACACTAGATGTGGTATTCGGCACGCCAGAGAATTATAGGTCCGAAGAAATTACATTCCAAGTGGCCCCGTTCAGTAGCCGATACCACGCCCTTCTAGGGCGGGAGGCATTCACGATCTTCCAAGCCATACCCCATTATGGGTACATGAAGCTCAAAATGCCCAGGCCCAATGGAATCATCACTCTAGCTAGTGATCCGAACGTAGCATTCCGCGCCGAAAACAAAACAATCGCACTGGACCTCGAGGCATTATCCGAAGCCCTCGCGGCCGTGGATTTAACTGCGCTGTGCTCCACTGTGGACAGGGACGACGTGATACTCGACAAAAGATCCAAGTCCACCTCTTTTAAACCAGCGGATGAAATAGTGAAATTCCAAGTCCATCCAACGGACCCTACAAAGACAGCATCCATCGAGGCATAGTTAAACCCCGCTGTAGACGCCGCACTACGGGAGTTCCTGCGCGAGAATTGGGACATATTCGCCTGGCATCCTTCAGACATGCCAGGAATCCCACGCAGGCTGGCCGAGCATAGCCTTAACATTCTAAAGGGATTCAAGCCGGTGAAGTAGACTCTTCGGCGTTTCTCTGAACCTAACCGACAAGCCATGGGAGAGGAGCTAGCCAAGTTATTGGAGGCCGGATTCATTAGAGAAATAAAACATCCGGACTGGCTAGCAAACCTGGTGATGGTACCAAAGAAGGACAAATCCTGGTGCCTATGCGTCGACTTCAAGGACCTTAATAAGGCTTGCCCAAAGGATCCCTTCCCCCTCCCTCACATCGATCAAATTATCAACGCTACCAGAGGACACGACTCACTGTGCTTCCTCGACGCATATTCCGGTTACCACCAAATTAAGATGGCGGAGTCCGATCAAGCCGCAATGGCATTTATCACTCCATACGGCCTCTTCTGTTTTAACACAATGCCCTTCGGGCTCAAAAACGCCGGTGCAACGTATCAACGCATGATTTAGACATGCCTGGAAAAACAAATCAGCAAAATAGTGGAGGCATATGTAGACGATGTGCTCGTCAAAACCAGACACGTCGAATCCTTAATAGACGACTTGAGGCTCACGTTCGGCAATCTCCGAACATACGACATCAAGCTCAATCCGGAAAAATGCGTTTTCGGCGTGCCCGCCGAAAAGCTCCTGGTCTTCATCATCTCCAGTAGAGGAATTGAAGCAAATCCAGCTAAAATCCGAGCTCTGTCACAGTTGGCTATCCCAACTAACCTCAAGCAAATCCAGGATGCGTGGCGGCCTTAAGCCGCTTTATCTCCGATTAGGAGAAAAGGCACTACCCCTTTATCGCCTTCTTCGGCGCACTGAACAGTTCGAGTGGACGGACGCGGCCACGGCCGGATTGGAAGAAATAAAAGCCATCCTGGCTACCAACCCAATCTTGGCCGTGCCAAATGTCGGCGAACCAATGTTGTTATATATAGCGGCAACTCACCAAGTTGTAAGCGCAGTGCTCGTCGTCGAACGAGAGGCGGACAGACATAAATTCCCACTTCAAAAGCCGTTATATTATGTATCCACTATCCTCACTCCATGCAAATCAGGGTACCCACATTATCAAAAGATAGCGTACGCGGTATTTATGGCATCCCGGAAATTACGACACTACTTTCAAGAGTGTTCAATTACGGTAGCCTCGGAAGTACCACTCAACGACATAATAAACAACCGCGATGCCACGGGCCGGGTTGCCAAATGAGCTATTGAGCTTCTCCCGTTCGACATAACATATAGACCACGACGAGCCATTAAGTCGCAAGTACTGGCCGATTTTGTCGCCGAGTGGACAGAAGCCGAACTCCCTAAAGTGCTGGCTGGTCTGGGGGCTGGCGTCGTTCTGACGTCCCCCATCGGAGATACAGTCCAATGCGTACTCCAAATACTATACACAGACTCCAACAACGCCGCCGAATACGAGGCCCTGTTACATGGTCTCCGGATGGAAGTTTCCATGGGCATTCAACGCCTGGAGGTGCGTGGGGACTCGAACCTCGCAGTATCTCAAATAAATGGAGACTTTGACGCCAAGGATCCGAAAATGGCGGCTTATGGCAACGCCGTCCTCAAAATTTCAGCTCGGTTCGAGGGGCTTCAATTCCACCATGTGGCTCGGGAAAACAATCAGGCGGCGGATATCCTCGCCCGTATCGGTGCTAAGCGCGACCCTGTCCCACATAACATCTTCTTGGAAAGGCTATTTAAGCCATCCGTGGTATGGGAAGGGGATACCGGTAATAATAGTCCGGACCCGGCCACAACACCAGATACCGAAGACTCTGACACAATCGGAGGCTCTGCCACCGAAATAACACCATCAGCCCACGTGATAATGGTCGTCATCGCCTCGTGGACAGAACCATTCCTGGCCTACCTAACCAGGCAGGAACTACCCGAGGACCAAAATGAGGCACGCTGCATAGTGCGGCGGTCTAAAGCCTACAAGGTCCACGAGGGAGAGCTTTATAAGAAAAGCACTACCGGAGTCCTTCAAAGGTGCATCACCGAGGAGGAAGGGTGGACGCTTTTGGCAGAAATCCATGCTGGACTCGGCGGCCACCAGGCCGCAGCCCGGGCCCTTGTAAGCAAGGCCTTCCGTACAGGTTTCTACTGGCCGACGGCCCGAGCAGATGCACAGGATCTGGTTCAACGCTGCATCGGTTGCCAGCTTTTTGCAAACCAAAGCCATATGCCGCCTACCGCTCTCCAAACAATCCCCATTACTTGGCCCTTTGCGGTCTTGGGGCTTGATATGGTCGGACCCCTCAAAGGGGGAAGCCATAAGAAAAAATACATACTGGTCATGGTGGATAAATTCACCAAATGGATAGAAGCCAAACCTGTCAAAACGGCCGAATCCGGACCAGTGATAGAATTCATATCCGGGGTGGTACACCGTTATGGCGTCCCCCACAGCATCATCACCGATAACGGCTCGAACTTCACAGCCGACGAGGTAAAACTTTGGTGCAGCAACATGGGCATCAAGCTCGATTATGCGTCTGTCTATCACCCGCAAATTAACGGTCAAGTCGAGCGAGCAAATGGTGTTATAATGAGCGGCATTAAACCCAGATTAGTGCGGTCCTTAAAGGAATCAAACACGCATTGGGTAGAGGAGCTCGACTCCGTACTATGGGGGCTGCGGACCACGCCGAATCGCACTACCAGATACACACCATTCTTTATGGTGTACGGTGCAGAGGTGGTACTGCCTGCGACATAATTCATGATTCACCTCGAGTGCGCATGTATGAAGAAAAAGAGGCCGAGCTCGATCTACAGGACTGTTTGGATGCCCTGGAGGAGGAGCGTGATGCGGCAAAAGCCCGTTCCGCATTCTATCAGCAACAGGCTCAAAGGTATCAAAGCAGAGATGTACCGGCCAAATCTTATAACGTTGGCGAACTCGTTCTACGCCTACCGGAGAAGAAAAAGAACAAGCTCAAGCCCAAATGGGAAGGTCCCTTCATTATTGACCAGGTTCTGACCTTTGGAGCGTACCGTCTGTGGGATGCATCGGATAATCGACTCGAGCCAAACCCATGGAACGCAGCCAGACTCCGAAGGTTCTACGCCTAGTGCTGGACTCTATGTTCGTCTCCTTACCTCCGTCAATTTTTTACATATCCGCTATCTGTCTTTTCTCTCTTTCTCTCTTCTTTTTTCCTTTTCTTCAAGGCCTTAAAAGGCTAAATTGTGTCTTGACTACACAATCTTGATGCGCTAACCGCGCTCATTATACCTGGGGGCTTCTTATACAGAAGCTTAATATAGCTATTTTCTGGGCTTTACGCCCCACACATGTGTTATTCTTCCACATGTACCTTTTTTCGCCATTATATGCATCGATACGACTTATGTTTTGGCCAAGCTAGGTTGCCTGGCTCTTGTGTTTATGCCCTACGTTCCCGTTAATTCGGCTAGGGCATAAGTGGAGCACCTCTGCGATTGTTACTGCCGGGTCAGCCGGATGTGTACCTCAGACTGGGTGAAGCCGAAAGCTAGCATTCTTAAGGGAATACTCGGTCGGTGAACAAAAGATGACTTTTATTTATTTTAATACATGCCCCCAGATGTTTATAGCCTGCGTCTCTTTCGCAGTTCGGACATGCACATTAGGGCATGCGTACCCAGGGAAAGGAACCCTTAACGGAACTATTCTCCCTGGAAGATGTTTCTTACTATCCATGTAATATAACATAGCTAGTTGGGTACTTGTCTGTTCAAGCACTTCTGACCCCTCCGCCCGGTTTCCACGCGTACCCCGGTTCTTACATAACTGAGCAGGTATTCGGATACACTCCGGACTATCGGGTCCAGAGGTAGAAGTGAAAAGGTCCGCCATGAGAAATGATTTACAATCCGGCTAGGGACAATATATGTCACTTGAAGTACACAGTCACTTAGACTGACTAAATTCTTCTTCTATACCATCCAACAGGCTGTCCAACCTACAGTCCTATTGGGAATACTTTGCAGCTAATTCTACTTGGTCATACACCAAACTGACGGGGATCACTTTCCCATCGGGCCCCACAGGTCCGACCTCGGCCATGTGGTTTGGGTCAGCTTTGGTATATCGCGTCTTCACCATGGCCCAGGCTTCCCTTGCCCCCTTCGCGCTCCCTTGAGCTTCTCTATTAGCTCCCCCATGCCTCCTGGCGGGGAGACGGATGGCCACAAGGCTTGGGCAATACCCTACATCACCTGCCGAACTTGTTCGTGTAGTTGTGAGAGCTCTGGTAGAAGATCACCCGCAGACCAGGGCATCTCCTCCGCAGGACGACCCGTCAGCATACCTGCAGACATAACTCTGTTAGCCGGCTTCTTTGCCGAACTCTTTCAAAAGTTCATTCAAGCACTTACTAAAAATGCCGCGCCGAAGCCGCTTATTCTCCTTCACGGAGTCTGCAAGCTGGGCTCGAACATCTTTCAGTTCCACGCCCAGCTGGACATTGGCGTCTTGGAGATCATTTTTCTCCTTCCTAACCCGCGTAAGCACGTGCTCACCAGCATTTAGCTGTCGATTAGCACGTTGCGCATCCTCCGGCACAGCCTCCGGATTCACTCCGGAGTCATCTGCAACATCTATTGTTAGATTTGCATGTATGCCGCATACTATCTGGTACCTCTCATTCTTTGCAATGGAAACAAGTGTTACCAGAGGGGGCCTTCTCGGACTCCTTCAACGCGGCCCGTAGCTGGGCTTTGCACTCTTCCAGCTCTTGAGACAATTGGGTATTCTTCTTTGTAAGAACCTGCACAAATAATGATCCTTAAATCAGCTGTGTCAACTATTCCAAGTCTCAAGGGCTACTGATATATATAATCATCAGATTTTCTTACCCGTATATCCTTTACATACTGGTCCGTGGCTCTGGCAAGACCATTTTGAGCAGCACGGATGTACGCTTCTCCTGAGTTGAAGGCATTGAACGCCTCTTGGGAGAAACAAGCGTCACGTAGTACGGCGCGGCGGCGCTGGTGATTCATGGCGCACTCCACTTCGGAATTAGTAGCGGATAGCCTATCCACATCCTCTGTAGGAGGAGCATCCGGCGTTCGCCCCGTGTTAGCTTCCGCCTCTATGTCCGGCCCTTGAGCCCGACTGGTGGAGGCGTGATCGGCAACCTCTCCGGATATAGTCCGGCGAGCGTTTTTCCTACTAGGAAACGTGGACGTTATTATATTTTAAAAGACGGCAACCACGGAGCGAGGTTCTGTATCATACCTCTGCGACGGCGTCTTAGTCCTGACCGCCTTCCTTTTTAGCCTACCCGGCTTCGGTGCCCCTTGTTGGTGAGTCACTGCGGGTTCGGCATGGCGTCCCGAGGGCCTTCCCTGTAAGACACCATATGTGTACGGTAGGTGAAGTGCAAAAAAGGGTATCCTTCTCGGAAGTTGGGACTCCGGTTTTACTTACATGCGATGCAGGGAGTAGCCCAGGATAGTCGGCTATGATGGCCACCATGGCATCATCGCAGCTCAATTGACAGAATGTCCTGTCGATCAGCTCCACAAATATGTCCGGATCCTCTTCGAGTCCGGGATCGAGGGCCCGGTCAGGGTCCTCCGGTTGTGGAGGCGGGTTGTTGACCTCCCATACAGCTTTTCGCAGTTCTTGCCATGAAACGGCAAGGTAAGTACTTATGACGAAGACTGCGGGAAGGCTGGGAGTAAAAAGTGATAGCTCACCTAGCTTGGAGGGTTGTACATGGAGAATCCATCCCGTGGCTTAATGTGGATGAACTCCTCTTCCTCTCCCTTGTACAAATCAGACAGAATTTTTGCTAGAGCAGCAACTGGGTCCGGTCCCTTACGCCCGCAGCGGGTGGCATCATCTTCCCCGTTAAAGTGCCACATGGGGTGCCCTCGATATTGAAGTGGATGTACCCCCCGCATTATACATATTGACATAACCTCGATTATGGTTAGTCCTGATTGAGCCAACATTTTTATCCGGCCCATCAGGTAAAGGACTTCTCCGTTATCTTCCTCCTGAGGGCTCCGAGTGCGCCAGCTGTGGCGTTTCTTCAGGGGAGCATTGTCGAACTCAGGGAGGCCCATCCGAATAGGGTCCGGAAGGGGGACGTCCTCCATATAAAACCACTCCGAAGGCCAGTCCTCAGATGTCTTCTTCGGAGTACCGGACAAGTATCCGGTCCCGGCGATGCGCCATATTTCGGCTCCGCCCACTTGGTACAGTGACCCCTCCTGTGCACGGGGTACGAGGCAGAATAACCTCTTCCATGGCTCGAAATGAGCTTCGCAGCCGAGGAACAGCTCGCAGAGAGCGACATAGCCAGTAATGTGTAATATGGAGGCGGGAGTGAAATCATGCAGCTAGAGGCCATAGAACTCCAGGAGCCCGCGGAGGAACGGATGAATTGGAAATCCAAGCCCTCTTAATAAGTAAGGGACGAGGCATACCCGCTCCCCCATGGATGGGCTGGGAAAGATCTCCCCTAGCTCCCCGCCATTATAGGTGGCGAGCCCGGCTCGAACGGGGACCATATACGCTGGGGGGAGAAATCTCCTGGGTCTGCAACTCTACTAATTGGCTGTGGGGGACGGAACACTTCTTCCAATTGCCGGGCTTAGGACTACGGGAGCGAGAGGAGGAGCTGCGGCGACCGGCCATGTTGGAATGGATTTTTTCGGGGCGCGCTCCGATGGATACTCGCTGTGGGAGGATGATGTGATCTGGATCTGAGAATCCCCGTCTCTTTAATAGACGATTTACCCACATGGCTAGGGTGGCAATTGTAAAAATGCCCCAACTTCTCGCATTTGCTCGACGTGTTGGGAATATCCATTATTAGGCACGGAAGCCAAGGAGTGCAACATTTATGGGAAGCCGGACACTACTCAAACAAGTATTCGGAATTTGGAGAAGAACCCGCCTTGCAATGCCGAAGACAATCTGCGCGCGGACTCATCGCCATTGAAGCCTGGTTCGGGGGCTACAGAGGGAGTCCTAGATTAGGGGGTCCTCGGACAGCCGGACTATATCCTTTGGCCGGACTGTTGGACTATGAAGATACAAGATTGAAGACTTTGACCCGTGTCCGGATGGGACTCTCCTTGGCATGGAAGGCAAGCTTGGCAATACAGATATGTAGATCTCCTCCCTTGTAACCGACTCTATGTAACCCTAGCCCCCTCCGGTGTCTATATAAACCGGAGGGTTTAGTCCATAGGACAACAACAATCATACCATAGGCTAGCTTCTAGGGTTTAGCCTCTACGATCTCGTGGTAGATCAACTCTTGTAATACTCATATCATCAAGATCAATCAAGCAGGAAGTAGGGTATTACCTCCATCGAGAGGGCCTGAACCTGGGTAAGCATTGTGTCCCGCGCCTCCAGTTACCATCCGCCTTAGACGCACAGTTCGGGACCCCCTACCCGAGATCCGCCGGTTTTGACACCGACAACGCCCATGCACCGCCACAACGAGTGGCGCGGGGGCCAGCCGTGACGTACGATCCTGGCGCGATTGTGCGAGGAGTGGCAGGGCGTTTTCTTGCGGTCGAGGAACTTCTTGGTAGCTTCCTTCTTCACGCGCGGGCGCCGGACGCAGCGGATTGCGTCGCGGAGCCGCACGCCTTGGCGCCAAGGCGCCATCTTGGGGCAGAGGTGGTGGAGGCGCTCCACGATCTGCGTCGCCTGAAGTTGGAGGTGGGCCTGGCGGAGAGAGGGACGGCACAGGGGAGCCCCCTGCGGCGCGGACAAGCTCGGCGATGCGGTCGAGCCAGTCCTCGTAGAGGTCGTCGACCGGGCGGTAGCGCAGGAGCTCATGTGCCATGAGGAGCGCGGCCCATGCGTCCATGGGAGAGCGACGAGCGTGGGACAACGAACCAGCGGGAGTCAGCAATGGAGTGGCGGTGCGGCCGTCCCGCCGCACCGAGGGATGCAGCGAGGACACTTGCTGCTCGTTCCCCATCGGCATTCTGGGAACGGGGGTCCCCAGACTTGCCTGCCTGCGGCCCACGGCATGGCTTTGCTAGCAGGCCTGTACAGCCCATTTTCATCAGCGAGACATTCAAGACCCTCGCGAGGGGCCAAGCCTCGCAAAGCAGATGATGCAAGACCTCCTCAGGAGCGGCCTCACTAGGCTGCCTCGCGAGGAGCGGAGAAATCAAGGCGGGCCAAACCTCGCGAGGCTCTCGTGACATGAGCCATGACGATCAAGATCAGGCGGGCGCCAGCGCGCGCAGCGTCCTTGTTTCCTCTTTGTTCCCATATGAGTGCAATGAGACCAAGACCAGTAGGCCAGCAGGACGGAGGTCACCATGGAGCCCAAGACGGCGTCATCACCAGAGCCCTTTGCAGGCGAAGACCGCTTTTGTCAGGATAGCTTGTACTAGCTGTACCCTTTCAAATTGGCCGCCGTTGTTGGCTCCCTTCCCGCTCGATATTTGGGAAGAGGACCAGGGCCTATATAAGTAGAACTAGCCACCACAGTAAAGGCATCTAACCCTGAGACAATCCTTATCCACACACCGAACACAAGAACACCTCAACCTCAGGAGGTTGTTCTTCCCCTTGTACTGTTCATCATTAGCCCAAGAGGCAATCCACCACCACCACACTGGAGTAGGGTATTACACCACAACAGTGGCCCGAACCAGTATAAATCTTGTGTCTTCGTCCACGAGATCCTAGTGAGTTAGGGTGTAGACCGGTAAGGAGGAAATCTTCGCGCGCACTCTAGTGTTCGAACCTTAAGGGTTTTGCCGGAAGCCGTGATCCGACAGAGTGTGAAGCCAGTTTTCAGGAGTTGAAGAAACACTTATTTACAACCCCAGTGCTAATTCTTCCGGATATACGCAAGGATTTCCAAGTATATTGCGACGCTTCTCGCCAGGGACTTGGAGGCGTACTTATGCAAGATGGAAGAGTTGTTTCATATGCCTCACGATAGCTTCGACCTCATGAGTTGAATTATGCCACGCATGATTTGGAGTTAGCAGCCGTAGTGCATGCACTCAAGACCTGGAGACATTTTCTCATTGGAAACCGTTGTGATGTATACACGGATCATAAGAGTTTGAAGTACATTTCACACAGAAGGAGTTGAACCTCAGGCAGAGGAGATGGTTGGAGCTGATAAAGGATTATGACATGAAACTGCATTATTATCCAGGAAAGGCCAATGTTGTAGCAGACGCGTTGGGGCACAAGAGTTATGTTAATACTCTAATAACCAGAGGTTTACCTCAGGAGTTAGCCGACGATCTCAGGGAACTTCATTTGGAGATAGTTCCGAGAGGTTTTGTTGCAGCGTTGGAAGTTCAGTCCATGTTGTTGGGAAAGATTCGAGAAGCTCAGAAGACACATAAGGAGATTGCGGAGATAAAGGAAAAGATGAGAAAAGGAAATGCCAAAGGTTTTCGTGAGGATGAGTGCGAAACATTATGGTTTCAGGATCGTATTTATGTGCCCAATGACCCAGAGATCAGGAAGTTAATTCTTCAGGAAGCTCATGATTCGCCATACTCGATTCACCCAGGAAACACCAAGATGTATTTGGATTTGAAGGAACGTTTCTGGTGGACAGGTATGAAGAAGGATATTGCCGAGTATGTAGCAGTATGTGACGTATGTTTGAGAGTCAAGGTAGAGCACCAGAAGCCAGCAGGATTACTTCAGCCTTTGCCGATACCCGAGTGGAAGTGGGATATGCTTGGCATGGATTTCATCACCGGATTACCCAGGACACGATCAGGATATGACTCCATCTGGGTAGTAGTTGATCGTTTGACCAAAGTGGCTCACTTTATCCCCGTGAAAACCACCTATACAAGCGCGAAGTTCGCCAAGATATATATGACCAGGATCTTATGTCTGCATGGAGTTCCGAGGACCATCGTATCAGATAGAGGAACACAGTTTACCTTGAAGTTTTGGAATCAGTTGCATCAGACTTTGGGTACCAGGCTAGAGTTTAGTACAGCCTTTCATCCGCAGACAGATGGACAGACCAAGAGAGTCAACTAAATTCTGGAGGACATGTTGAGAGCTTGTGCACTAGATTATGGATCTAGTTGGGATGATAATTTGCCTTATGCAGAGTTCTCGTACAACAACAGCTACCAAGCCAGCTTGAAGATGGCCCCTTTCGAAGCATTGTATGGAAGGAGGTGCAGCACACCATTGATGTGGGATGAAGTCAGAGATTGACAGTTGTTCAGACCAGATGTAATTAGAGAATCTGAGGAGAAGGTTAAGTTGATTCATGATTGACTGAAGGTAGCACAGTCTAGGTAGAAGAGTTATGCCGATACTAAACGCAAGGAGGTAACATACGAAGTAGGAGACAGAGCATATCTTCGTGTGTCACCACTTCGAGGAGTTAAACGATTTGGACTCAAAGGAAAGTTAGCACCACGATTTGTAGGACCATAACGAGTTTTGGAACGTATGGGAGAAGTTGCCTACAAGTTGGAATTACCCGAAGGTTTGTCAGGTGTTCACGATGTGTTTCATGTTTCCCAGTTGAAGAAGTGCCATGCAGAGATGGCCGATATTCTTCTAAGAGATACAGTGCCCCTGGAAGCAATTCAGTTGGAGAGTGACCTGACCTATGTGGAGAAACCCGTCAAGATTCTCGTGTTTGCCAACCGAGTTACACACAGCAAGGCCATGCAGTTTCGCAAAGTCCAGTGGAGCCACCATATCAAGGACGAAGCTACCTGGGAGCGAGCAGAAGACCTCCGGATAGACCACACACACCTATTTGCTAGTCAACCCGAATCTCGAGGGCGAGATAGATCTTAAGGGGGGTAGGTTTGTAACATCCCAATTTTCAATTTGGATGTTATTCATTAGGTCATCATATGCATCCATGATTCGTGTATTTTTGAATTGGTTTTATTTGCAGTTTTGATCCTAGAAACCCTAAACAACTCAAGGACCAATTGAGAGAGTTGGAGGTTTTCACAAAAATCCATTTTTGAATTTTCAAAAATCGTAAATTGGATCAAAGGGTTTTATTCAAAATTATTTTCCCAATTATTTCAATTTAAATAATGAGAGAAGATAATATGACTTCTTCAAAACCGCTAAGAAATAATGGAAATTTAATTTTGGATAAAATATATTTTATTTGAAATTTTATTTGGTTAAATTAGGGAAAAATATGCATTTTAAAAATTGCATTTAGTCCAGAAAAATGTTCACTTTGTCCTAAATTTTAGGAGAGGACGGTGAAAATTATTTATGGAATTTTAGGATTTTTATTTTATTTTATTTTGGATTTTTCTCTACGGCGAAATTACTTAAAAGAAAGTTCCGGACCGAACTGGGCCGAACGCCCAGCTGGCCCGTCAGCGCCGCCGCCTCCCAGCGCGTGGCCGAGCAGGACTCCGCCGGAGTCCGAGCCGCCGTCGCCTCGCCACCCGACCCCTCCTCCAAGTTTGACGCCCCGGACCCCCCTTTATAAGCCCCCCGACCCCTCTCCTCCCCATCGAGCCGCCGCCCAAGCAGTAGCAGCAGCCAGCCACTGCCGCCGCCGCAAGCGGCGCCGCCTGCCGCGCCGCGCCACTCCGCCGCCCGAGCCGCACCGCCCAGCCCCGCAGCCGCGCCACTCCGCCACCCGAGTCGCACCGGCCTGCCCCGCAGCGGCCGGAGCCGCGCCGCCCTCACCGGAGTTCGTCGCCGTCGCTGGTTTATTTCAGGAACCAGTATAACCGTCGAAAACCCAGCCGGTTTTTTTAGTTTTTGTTTTTTTCGTTTTAGATCGGTTTATTTTATTAGGTTAGATTAATTAGCGAACGTTTGTTCGTTTAGATCTGTTAGTGAACATTTTCGTTATTTAGTTTCTGTTAGCGAATGTTCGTTCGTTAGATTTTTCTTTTTAGTTTTATTTTCGGCTAGGGACCTATCCACGATAAGTTTTCTAACAGATTAGTCCCTGATCTTTAAACTCTCACATCTTTTTGCTCGTTTATCCAAATCCAATGAAACCAACGCCAAATTCTTCATCTTGATCCCCTCTCTTCAGATAAAAAACTTGAACATGATTTTGAAAATTTAAATTTGGTTTCAAGCAGATTTGATTTCGAACTTCTTTTGATCATAGATTGAGTTTCGTATTTCTGATTTCATCGGTTCTTTTTGCAAATTGAAGTTCCTCACTTGTACTTTCTGTTTACATCTTTTATTTTGGTTTTACCTTTGCATCTTATGCTTGAGTTCTTATGTATGCTATTGTTTGTTCACGATAGAGTTTCCGGAGTGCGAGGCTTGCTGCTACGAATCTCTAGGGTTTTCCGATCGTCAGCAAGGCAAGTAACACTTTGATCATATCCCTTTATTAGCCAATTTTTTTGCATTAGTTTAACCCCTCAAACATTGCATGAGTATGATTTGATAACATGTGGGTTTGGGAAGTAGTTGATGAGGTCGGAACCTATTGTCTTTTATCAAACCCCGGGTATCACACGTTATGCGTATACTACTTTGATATGCTCATAGACGTGGATTGGTATGTGAGATTCATGCAAGATGTGGGAGACTTTAATTAAGGGAAACTTATGGTGGCTACTTTAATACACATCTGGGTGGATTGGTTGCGGGCACCTGGAGCAATCCAGTGTTGTCCTAGGATATCCCGGAGTACCCATGTGATCATCCTATGGTTTGCCACCCAGGCTCAAAGGGATCATAAGATTATTCATGATAGAAACTTCCGTGTGCAGCCACAAGCCATTATGGGCTCTGGCATAGTTGAGTATGTTGTGTGACCTCTTTCAGTGGTAGGCTAGCAGATGTAGGGGAAGTAGGTGCTACTGTCTACCCAGGGTAAAGAGTTAATGCTTCAGAAAGACTGTGTCTCGGTCATCCGTTTCTCAAACACCATGTAGTGCGAGAAATTCAACGGAGGAGATCGAGTCTTGTGGGGAAAAGTGCACAAACCTCTGCAGAGCGTACAAACTAATCATGATTAGCCGTGTCCCCGGTTATGGACATCTTGAGCATCTGGTATTTGAATTATTGGTTGATCTCATCACGTGACTTAATTAAGGTATTGGGTTATTAATTATACTTAACTTGGGATTGAGTTGGAGGAACCTTCTCAATAATGGCATCAACTTGGTAGTGAATAAAATCTATTTCTTTGTTGTAGGGAAAAATTGGCTTTATGCAAGTGTTAACCTTAGAGCCTCCACCAGCCATATATGCATGTAGTGATAGCTGTTATTTGTTCATTGCTCTATAGTGTTATCTTGCCAGCATATTCCATGTGCTGACCTACACGGCTACAACGTATCATGTTGCAGAATTTTCAGACGAAGAGCAAGGTGCGCTAGGTCATTGTCATGCACTCAGTATTGCCATGGAGTTGGATGGACTCATTTATCTTTGATGCTTCCGCAGTTATCTTATTTTAGATGGCCTTCAGCCATATTATTGTAATAAGTTCTCCTTATGAGACACTCGATGTAATAAGTGTGTAATTGAACTCTATTATAAATCCTCGAGTACTGTGTGTGTCAGCAATACCAATCCAGGGATGACACTTAAGCACAGAGACTTGACCGTCTAAGGTCGGGTCTCTACACTATGCCATGGCACCGCCTGTCGCGGCGGTAAACCCTTACCTCGACGCCTTTCGCCGCCGCCAGGCTGCCGGCAAAGGCCACCACATTTCGCCACTTCCGTTTGTGGCCGCCTATCGCCATCGACTTTCTCAACGCTGCTCGCGGTCGACCCAGCTCCGCTCAGTTGGGGAATCTGCCGTACTGAGGGTTCTTTCTCATGGACGACAAGGTAACTAATTTAATGAGATAGTATCTCATCTCTTATCCCACTTCATCTACCTCCTTTAATCACCCGGTGGAAATCGCCGTGAATTCATTTTTATTCGAGCTAATTTGAGGGTTTTCTTTCATTCATAGAATGTACAGTGCGCCGATACTTCAGGACCTTGCGACCTCCGCCAGAGATTCCATCTCACCGTACCAGATAACTTGAGGACGCGCGCGGTATGTTCAATCTCACCCTAAATCGGTTGGCATGGCCTACTTTCCGGAACATATTCTAAATATTGCTACATTTGGATAAAAGGTGCCACATGCACCATATACGTCAAAGGGGATTTCCCCCCTCTTCTTTCTATATTAGGCAAATTAATGATGTATTGTTCTTTCGATTACTCTCATATATCCATGGCATCATGTTTACCCTATCTGTTTAATTATAGATTTTTCTCTTTCGATTTCAACTGTTGTACAGTTCTTTCGATTTGGGCCAAATCCTACCATTTTCTGCAGCACATCCCTTGCTGTCGGTGTACGAAAGTAGGGGCTCTCCTTTTGACCCCTTTACTTGTGCACGGGCAGTCAGAGCCGTGCGCCGCGGCCACACTTAGCAGGGCAGAGGAGGGAAGCCGGAGGAAAGCCGAAGCACAAGACAACCAAGGCAACACCAAGACCAGAAACACAAAGGGCAAGAGGGCGAGGTGGACCCCCCCGGCAAGACCCTTGCCGGGGCGGCCTCCTCAGCCCCGGCAAGAGCTTTGCCGAGGCAACTTGCCTAACGCCAGCAGAGCGCACCGCCCTTGAGCCCAAGGGTTCCAACACCGTCAATCACATGGGGACCAGGGCTCGGGAGGCGCCTCCGTGGTGGCATGCAGATCTTTGTGAAGATCCTAAATACACAGGATCAGATAAGGACCAGAAGACGGCGACCCTCGGTGGGATCCTAGCCGAGGAAATCCACAAGACACCCTGCAAGCACCTTGCCGGGGACGACTGCGACGCCACGGCAAGATCCTTGCCGAGGGCATCAGCGGGGCCATAGCCAGGCCCACACCTGCCAAGACTCCGCCCCGTCCCCAAGCAGCTGCTAGCTCAACCAGCTAGGCAGGCACCTGCGTGGCGACGGGCGGCCTCTACACTAACTCAGCAAGCACCTACGTGGCGGCATGCGACCCTTCATGAAGGCTCCACCATCGCGCCAGCCCAGCAGCCAGCCAACATGGCGCCGTGATGCTTCATCAGCTCGGACGCGTGTCGAGGCCAGGCGAGGCGGCGACAGCTGGGACATGCTTCCCTGGCGTCCCCGATAAAGCAAGGGGGGCACGTCGGCAGCGCATTAAATGCTTTTGTCTGGCGGTCCCAGAGGATAGGCTTATCGACTGTAAACCTTTCCACCTCATGTATGCCACTGTGGCAACCCCTTTTTCCTATAAAAGGAGGCCCGAGGCGACCAGGAGAGGGATTCGGCCTTTTTGGGCAAGTTGCACCCTGTAGCTAGCGCAAGAACACAAGAATACTCAAATACATCCACCAAAGCAGGACTAGGGTATTACGCATCTTCGCGGCCCGAACCTGGGTAAATGATCCATGTGCTTCCTGTCAGACCCGCTCTTTGCACAACCTCGCGCTCGCCAACTGTAGAAGGGATCCCAGTGATCCCATAGGTGTCGTTTCCACCGAAATCTTTGGCGCGCCAGGTAGGGGGCGCGCAGTGGTGGAAATCTGGTCTGATCGAAGCGGCGGCTTCATCGCGGCTGTCGTTCCAAGGAAGAAGACGACCAAGCTTGACAGCACCATCTGCAGATGCGGTGGACGCTCGTGCAACGACAGAAAAGCTAAGTCGTGCGAAACTTTAAGCAATTTCTTTTTATATATAAGGTTATTATCCTCGAAGGTCCTGCCCTATGTATGGAAAACCTGCACCCAAGGGGCCCCTTCCGCGATTGCAACACCCTTGCTCTGTTTCGAGTCCGCTCAACAGCACAAGCAGCCGCGTCGAGAGCAGTAGGGTAGCCTTCCGCAATTAGCGATGCTCTCGATTCTGACTCGAGTCAAGCTCTACAGTTCGAGCGGCCGCGTTGAGGGCGGTAAGGTTGCTTGCCTGGCAGCAAGCATACCCTGCAGGCTATTGGGGATCTGTCCTCAAGGCGCCGTGGCCTGGGTTACGCGCCGGCAAGCCTACCCGATTAACGTAGGGTGAACATACAAAGGGGGGATTGAACAGGAAAGTAACGTGCATAATATCAAAAGTACTGCAGAGTTATATTACATCGATAGTTGCCGCGGTTCTAACTAAAGATAGAAATTGTCTTGGTCATGAACCTGCAGCGACGATTAGAAACGGGGTGCCTAATCCCGGCGCTGGCCCTCCACCCTCTAAATTCCATCGACACGGCTGATGATAGGCTTGATACGCTCCTTGAGCGGCGCGAGGTCAGCATCCTCCGGCAAGCTCTCCAGCGCGGCGTCGAAGTCGAGGGTGGGGTTCCAGTGCGCCACCTCGGTGAGGACCTTGGTCATGGCACCCCGGAAGAGCTTCCGGGCCTCATGAGCCAGCGAGGCCGCCCTGGTGGTGCGAAGATGCTCCAGGGCTCCAAGGGCACCCTCGAAGAATAGGGTCAGCCTGGCGTTGCGAGTCGTGCTGCGATCCGGGACGTACCTCACATTTGGCATACCCATGGTGGTCAGCTGCGTGGTGATCCTGCCGGCGACGTCTTTGAGGTGGCTGGTCCAGCGATTCTCGGCCTCCACACAATCCTTGTGGTTGGCAGCTTCGTTCTTCCGCTGCTGCTTCTCGGCCTCCAGTTCCTTGGCCACGGTCTCCTCCCGGGCCTTGGCCTCTGAGAGCATCCCCTCAAGGCCCTCCAGCTTCAGCTTCAGGTCCTTGATGGAGTCGTTGGCCGTGGAGAGAAGCTCAGCCTTGCCAAGGACCGCGGCCTGCGCGTCAGCCAAGGCGCCCTTGGCCACGTCCCTCTCCCCCGTCAGCGCCAGGCCTTGCTTCTTCATCTCATCCCGCTCTGCCTCCAGCTCCTTCACGTTGCTGGCGTGGACCTGGGCCTGAGCATTGAGCGCCTCCTCATGCCCCAGCTCCAGCTCCTGGGTCCACCGCAGGACAAGCTTCTCGACCTCCTCGTCCTTGCCGCGGAGAGTCGCAGCAAGCTTCTCCTCGTAAACGGCAAGGTCCTCCTCCTGGGAGTTCAGCGCAGCTTGGTGTTGTGTTCAAGCGGCCTCGGCTTCGGCGGCCAGGTTCTTAACCGTCTCCTGGGCCTTCTCAATGTTGGCATGCTTCATGGTGAGCTCCACCTCGCGCTTGGCCAGTTCGTCCTGGGCGGCCTTCAGCTCCTCACAAGCTTGGCGGAAACAAGTTTGCATCTCGGCGACGCGTCCCTTGAGGTCCGCCTCCGCCATGTCCATGCGGGCGCGATGGAGCGCCTGGAGCTTCCGAAAGCTGGCGCCCATGGCCTGGAGAAGCCGCTCCTCCTAGGAACCATCGCCACCGGCGCTCGGCTCGTCAACAACCTCGAGCTCGGCGGCGGCAAGCACCTCCTCGTCGAACACCTCTCCCTCGATGGGCGCCCTGGAGCTCGACGTCCCTGGAAGGTGGACGAACAGGTCGTCGCTCACCTTCAGATACCTGCCGGAGCCAGAGGCAGCGCAGGAGGAAGGCTGGTCATCGACCACCTCCTCCTCGGCAACGGCCTCGCCGGCCTCCCTGGCAGGCCCCTTGCCAGCCTCCTCGGCAGCAGCCTTGCCGGGCTCCTCGGCGGGCCCCTTGGTGGCATCCTCAGCAGCGCCCCTGGTGGCCTCCTCGGTGGCGATCTTGTCGGCCTCCGCCGCGGCGTCCTTGGCGACATCCTCGATGATGGTATCTATGTCCTCCAGATCCGCCGAAGGAGGATCTGGATACCGAGAAGGGGATGAGGCGAAGCTGAGACCAAGATTCAGAAAGAACAGGGACGGAAAGCAAGTGACTTACCCATGCTGGGTTGGGAAGCAGAGGTCCCCTCCCCACCAATGTTTGGCGCCGAGACGAAGCCACCAGCGCCCAAGTTCGCCTCCTCCTCCTCAGTGTGCATGGCCTCGGTGCTTGGCGCCCTTGCCGGGGACGCCCCTTGGGGCAGCGTGGTCGATGGGGGCCGCGTGTTGGGGGTAGCCCTCTGTGGCTCCTCCTGCTGCTGTCCTCCTCCTGCAATCACGGCAAGGTCAGCACAAAGGGATCGTGCCCCCAACACATGTTGACGAAGGGCGAGTGATGAACTTACGCTGGGGGCTGTGCCGGCGGCTGCTGTCCGGGCTGCTCAACACCACCACCGGTGTGCCGAAAGCGCCCGCCAAAGCCCTGGCCCTTTTCACCCTCTGGGCCAGCGTCTCCACATCCCTGCAAAGATGAAAACGAATCAAGATAAGTGGCGTGGTCTGAGGAGACAGAGATGACAGAAAGGGACAAGATACTTACTCGTCCTCCACCTCCTCCTCTGCTGCCTTCCTCTTCCTCCTTGGGTTGAGGGACCCGAAGTCGAAGACGACCTCCGCGTCAACGTCTGTTGGAGGGGGGAGAAGAAGGTGGGGTCTGAACACGCTTGGACGAAGGAGAAGCAGCTGCCTTCTTCTTCACCACCGCAGCCCTCACCAACTTCTTCGCCGCCGCGACCCCCGTTTGGCGCGCGGACCCCTCCTGGGCTTGCCGCGGTTGCATGGCCCTGCCAGGACGGACCGGCTCGCCAGAGGTTGCCCGTCGCAGAACTCGCCCTCTCCCCGTGACCGGAGGGTCGACAGCCTCGGCCTCCTCCGACGACGACTCGTCGACCACAACTTCGATGAGATGGGCCCCGGAGCCAGCGCTGCTGGCTTCCCCAGCGGACTCCGTCCACTGGGCGAGCTCCTTCTCCTCCGCGGCTGCTGTGACCTCGTCCTCCACACTGCCAGCGCTGCTGGCCTGCCTAGCGAGCTCCGCCTCTGCCGCCCTTGCGGTGATGTAGTCCAACTCTGCCTGAGTGGTGTCCTGGATGAGCAGCGGCTCGTTGCGGACATACACCTCCGCCAAGTTGTGAAAAAACTCCTGCACCTGCTCCTCCGGCGGCGCAACCCAGTTTTGGACGGGACCGTGCGCGTTGCAGTCCGGCATCATGGCGATGACGTCGGTCTGGTGTGAGTTGTTGCTCAGTGGGAGCACCCCCGCCGCCAACCCAAACAAGGGCCCCTTGACGACCTTGCCGGCCTTCACAGCCTTGCCGGACCTCTCGGCCCAGCCATCGCGGTTCACGTCGAGCTGAAAGATCCGCTGGCAGAAGTGAGCATGCCCCATCACCGTGAAGTTGTGATTGAGGCCAGGGAGAAGCCTCATGATGTCAGCCGTGTTCTGGAAGAGCCAGGCCGGCCTCCCCTTGTTGCGCAGAGGCGCGATTCAGCGGCGAAGGAAATCCACCCCAATCATCTCCAGGGTAAGCCCGGCAACGGTGAGGCGGTGGATCTTGGTGGTGGCGATCTTGAGCTTGTCATCCTGGGCGTCTACGTCGCCCCAGTCATTCCTACGAACCGGCGACGCCTAGCGAACCCGGCAGAACTCCTGTGGGTCGTCCTCCTCAATCCAGCACCACCGGCCTCGCCATTCTTCCTACCTCTCCTTCTGGGCACCCTTCGGGTACGTCCCTTTGGACCTTGGGATCCAGGCGACGCAACCAGAAATGGTGCCTCCCTTCTGGATGCGAGGGTAAAAATAATGGCGGAAGAGCGCCGTGTTGGGAAGAACACCGGCGAAGCCCTCACAGAGATGGGCGAACAGGGCCATGCACGCCACGACGTTCAAAGTAAAATCCAGGAGGTGGAAGCCAAATGTGTGCATGATATCGTTGAAGAAATCAGAGAAAGGGGGGGCAAAGGCCGCAAGAAAAGTAATTTTGAAGAACGGGTACCGATTCGGGGCGGCCTCGGCGCAATTGGCGTGGATGACGCGCGTGGCTGGATGCCCTGTCGTCCTCCCCCCCCCCCCCCGTCTTGCACCCCCATAGGGGCTTGAAGCAGTCCCGGAGTTCGAACACGTCGACCGTCGAGGGGAAGTAGGCGAGCTGCGTCCACCACGCCGCCAACTCGCTCTCCGTCGGCTCCGTCGCCCCGGCGTCCTTGGCCACTCCCTTGCCCTTGGTGGTTTTGGGGGCCATGGTGGCTGCAAAAGGCGAGGGGTGGAGGACGGCGAGGACGCAACAACGGAGAGCAAAGGCGAAGAGCTTGAGAAGGAGGAAGAAAGGAACAGTGGTTCCGAGATTGGAGAAGACGCAGGGGGTAAATGAGCAGCGCGCCCGCGATTATTCCTTTTTACGGGGAAGGCGCAGGCCACCTCCTTTCCCATTAACTGCGATGTGACGCATGCGTGCGGAGACCACCCCACGCATGACCCCCACATCACACACGATCCTCCACGTCGCGCGTTCAAAGCGGGTCGTGGGGAAGCGCAGCGGACAAAACAGTTACTATGATAAAAATCCGCCATACCTGCCCGCGCACCATTCTGGGCCTGGCCCAACAACGCGTCGCGCTTATGTGTGGCCCAGGCCAGGGGGCTCCTGTCGGTGTACAAAAGTAGGGTCTCTCCTTTTGACCCTTTTACTTGTGCACGGGCACTCAGAGCCACGCGCCACTGCCACACTTAGCAGGGCAGAGGAGGGAAGCCGAAGGAAAGCCGAAGCACAAGACAACCAAGGCAACGCCAAGACCAGAAACACAAGAACACTCAAATACATCCACCAAAGCAGGACTAGGGTATTACGCATCTTCACGGCCCGAACCTGGGTAAACGATCCGTGTGCTTCCTGTCAGACCCGCTCTTTGCACAACCTCGCACTTGCCGACCGTAGAAGGGATCCCAGTGACCCCATAGGTGTCGTTTCCACCGACACTTGCTATGCAACAGATTTTGTAGTGCACAATTTTTCCCTTTACATAGATTAAGGCTCCATGGATGTCATACTGCACACAAACGATGGATTTACAATCGTTGCTACTGTAAGACTTGATGAATGTGGTGACTCCTATTTTGGCATTGGCTTTTGGAAAGAAATTTCTAAGTTTTATGTACTGAAAGCTGGCACTAAAATTGCACTGCACCTAAAAGGGCCTGGTCATGAGATATATGCTAACTTCCCCGACAAAATCATCCGTCTAGAATTTGTTCGAAGTAAGTTTTCTTTTGAACTATCTGCATGTTGACTTACCCAGCAATGTCAAATGAATTGTGTTGTATTTAATCAACCAATTGTTATTCCCTTTTCTTACTATATTCCTACCTAATAACTTCTAGTTACCAATACACTTTTCTATTGCCCTGTTTTAACTCAATATTCCATGTACTCCAATTTCTACCAGAAGGCGCCGCTGACAAGGAGACTCCGAAGGTGGAGAACGGGGCTACCAACAAGCGGAGGCAGGGCGAGCTAGAACCGCAAGCGACTCCAGCAGGCCTAGACTTGATCAGCAGCCTCCCCGATGATATGTTGACAGTCATCATCTCCCTCCTCCCAATCAAATATGGGGCGCGGACAACCGTCCTTTCCCGGCGTTGGCGCCGCCTATGGAACTCCAGCCCTCTCGACCTCATCGACACCCACGAGCTCTGCCATGGCTATCCTAAAAGCTTGGATGTGTTCTCCAAGATCCTCGACAATCACCTTGGCCCAACTAGAGGTCTTGGAATGGGAAAGTTCCATTCCAACGGCAAGGACCGAGCCAAGCTTGACGACTAGTTCTGATCCCCTGCCCTAGATCAGCTCGAGGAGCTCACTTTTGATGATGGGCATATGCGGTCGCTGCCAACGTCCACACTCCGCCTCGTGCCCACGCTGCGCGTTGCCAAGTTCAAGAACTGCCCTTTCCCCCCTTAATGACACGCCGCTCTTATTCTACCACGACTGAAGCACCTCGAGCTCATCGCCGTCTGCCTCCCAAATGGTGACATGGAGCCTCTGCTCCGTGGCTGTGCTGCACTCGAGTTCCTTCATCTTCAGGCGATCAATGGGTTGAGTACTTTCCACATCACCTCCATGACTCTCCGGACCATTTATGTGTGTTGCTGGTGCAGCAGGAAGACATCACAAGATGTGTACCATGGTATGGTCATTGAGGACACACCTGCACTTGAGAGATTACTTGTGGTTGATCTAGAAGGTCCAACAAGAATCAATGTCATTTCTGTGCCGAAATTGACAATGGTGGGCTACTCATCTCACAAATACTCCGAACTTGTTATTGGATCCACACCCGTTTAGGTACAATAGCCGCCTTCTACCTCTCCTTCTTCAAATTAACATTATTTCTAATTTTGAAGATTTTTGTTCGTCTGTCATTTAGAAAATGATTCCGACAAGCTTGACCCCAAAACTGCGCACAGTGAAGGTCTTGGCACTAGAATCTATCGGCCCCAGCCTAGAGCAAGTTGTCAATTTCCTGAGATGCTTTCCGTGCCTGCAGAAGCTATATATCGAGGTGATGTTCCTTTCCTGTTAAATGTTAACCATAAGGGAGTTCCATTTGTGACACCTTTTTCCAAGTTTACAATGATAATGTACTACGATTTCCGAAGGTTCTTTTGGAGGATTTCAGTACATACATGTCCCCCCCATATTGGTTGCTTGATCCATATGGTTACAATCAATAAGAATTTCTCCTTTTGATTCATCTGTACTAGTTTTCTCAGGGAACTTTTCAATCCACTCCAACCTCTTATTAAGAAGGCTACATTTTTCTAGAATGTAATCAAATGCCCATGTTAATCATGTCAGATCGAAGATGGCATGTTAGTCCATTTTACAAATCCTGCAAACCAAATAGGCCTGTAGTAATGTTCAAAACTGCATGTAGGCACTAACACGTTTTCTTCTTTTGCAGATAATATTAGGCCCAGTGGTGGATAATGTGATACAATATAACAATCACATCGAATGCCTAGATCTGCATCTCTCAGAAATTACTTTGAACTCCTACCGAGGGACCTTACCGGAGATTATATTCGCTAGGTTCTTTGTTCTCAGAGAAAGGGTGATTTATTTCGCAAAAATGAATGGTTTGTTGATCAGCGCCGGCGCCTGCGGCAGAATGGAATAGGCTCCAAAAATCCTGAATTTCATTTGGGAACTTCAGATGACAGAGTAATCGGAAGTCATCGTGTCAACCCCATACATGACTTCTCAGTGGCTGACCCCTTTGCAAAAATTGTGAGATTTCGAAACCAGACTTAGAAGCGGTGATATTAGTTTGAGCCTCTCTGATATCCATGTTCAGTGGATCAGCGCGAGCGTTTGCAGATGATGAGCTGAATTTCATTTCTAATATCAGTTTGAACCTTGTAATATTCGAATCTACGACATATAACTCTGGAATTTGAACCTTGCAATATTTCGAGCTTTTGTGGTACAATCGTTGAAATGGCATCGTATGAGACTCGTATATTGCTAGGACTATTTTGACCTTAATGTGCAATGCTCTTAGACTTTATTAACCATTCTCGAATCTTTTTACCTTGTCGATCTCACAGCACACGATCTGTATAGCTAACTCGACTGCGATCTTCGACATTATTGCACACTGTTGGTTTCTTCCACCGTGTGCACTGTAGAGCACAGAATTAATTATCGCACTCGAGTGTCCATCATCACCCTTCTGTGTAACTTTGACCTCATCACCCACGGGTAAACTTATGACCGAAGTCATTCCACACACTTCGTTTTTACAAAGCTTTTTGCCAATAAACGCCCATGATTTGTCCCTCTTCTAGCCGACGCGTGGCCAAACTAGCCGGGAGGTAAGCTTGCGTGGTAAACAACACGGTAGCGCGGGAACAGGCTTACCGACGATACATTTGGCGCCTCTTCGAGCCCACTCATGCGGTGTGGTGTTGTCAAGCGTGCAATGGAATCCTCCGCTATGAACGCCGTGACAAGACGTCACGATTACAGGCCGGCCGGCCCCCATTTATTACAGCGGCCATTTAACCCTTGTGTCTCTTCAACCTTTCGATCGCGCCCCACCATCGCAAGAAGCACACCCACCACGAGAAATTCTTAGAGGGTCTACGCGGCTCCAATGGCGTTCCGAGCGGCTGCCGACGACGAGCAGCAGTTCACCATGCGTGCCGTGGTGGACACCCACAGAAGGTTCATAGACCTCTCGGTGGTGTACACCAACCACCCGATCTGGGGGAGCACTCCATCCACATCATGGAGTTGTTGCTTGCCAAGGAGAAGTACAAGGTGGTCGGGTTCGATCTCGAGTACACCCGCGCTCGTGCCGGGTCTCATCCCAAGGTCGCCGTCACCCAGATGTGCGTGCGCCACCACGTCCTTGTCTACCACTACTGCCTGGCCACAAGGCCTTGCGAGCGTGTCGCCAGGTTTGTCAACAGCCCCGACTACATGTTCGCTATGGTGGACATCACCAACGATGTAAAGGCACTCGAGAATTCGTACATCGCCTGCCAGAATCTTGTCGACATCCAGCGCCAATACAAGATCTGGGGCAGCAAGGAGCATGAGAAGGACTCACTGGTTCACCTCGCCGAGGCCATCATCGACCCCTACTACAGAGACATGAAGGATTCGAGCAACAAGGACAAGCATGCCTGGCACTCGGCCTGGATGGAGAAACTCGATAAAGCTCAAGTCGTGTACGCGGCCAAGGAGGCGTACACGAGCTACGACATGTACAGGTGGATCTTTGACATGAGGAAGTGCCTCCTTCCCCAGAACGGCTAGGGATCCAGCCGGAAGCAGAGCAATGGCAGGCGTTGTCGCAACAATAAGTAGTTGATTAGATCCTCGTTTCTCCTACTTTACTATGCATGTAATTGCTTACTTTGGTGTGTCGAAATGTTATGTGTGTAGTCACTTGTGTAATTGTATGCTTAAATTGGTTATGCAATGCTGTGTTTTTAAGTATATATGTTGATGCTCTGTAGACAGAGCGTAGATGTTGTGTGGACAAAGAAAATCACATCACACATGGACTAAATAATGGAACCCGTCGATGATGCTTTCATCAATCACTCACAATTGTATACCAGCAATTGTTTGCTCACCAACACACATGGCTTGTTAGCAGTAATCGTCTATGTTGTTATCGGTCTTCGCACATGTTTCCGATTACAGACCTATTTGCCGCGTATCACACACATCTTGAATATTGAACCATTTCTGTTCTCTTGTCTCAACGCAAACAGTTAATCCAAGTGAACCGCATGCCGTATATCGCGCACACCTTGATCTGGCTGATCATTTCTTTTGTGTTGCCTAATCACAAACAGTTCATCCGAGTGAACCGTAAGCTGTATATCGCACACGCCTTCATCTGGCTGCCCGTTTCTTTTGTTCTGCCACATCGCAAACAATTAATTGAACTGAACCGTATGCCCAGCATCGCACACGCAACTAAAATCTGAACCTTGTTTGATGCATCCTTCATCGCAAACGTTTTGCACCCTTTTTGATGGGTTTTTTACACCATCATTTGCGATTAATGCATCGCACATAGTTTCGTCGAAGGGTCTCTGATTGTAGTGTCGCATTAGCAGCAACCTGCAGTAGTGAACGTCCGCCGGAGAGGCCATGATAAACCTCTTCTTGGCCGAACGCTCGTCGGGCTCCCCAGGATACGTGGTCGAGCTTAGTCTATGATATTCTGGAGCAGGGGATGTGGATCTGGCAAGGAGGGACACTGCATGCCTCATCTAAAAAATAAGGGGAGTGGGGCGACGGTATGGGAATCGCTGGGTAACCTGACTTTATTATCTAAGCTAGGAGGAACGGGCAGACCGGCAGGGGTTGGCGGCGGCGCCGGCGGCGGCCGCGAGCTAGGGTTGGAGGGAGGAGGGGGCTGAGTGGGGGACTGTGGAGGGGGTGGGGTGTTTGAGGATACGCCGTGGCTACTAATGTTTTTAGTAATGGTGGGTGGGGGTGGACGAGGGAGGGCAACGGTTCAAATGCCTCGGCTACTGCAATTTTACTATAAGGTCGGTGCTGGAGGAGTGTGGGCGAGGCTTGTAGTACGGCGACTACTAAAATTTGGGTAAAGTAATCGATGTGGGGTTGGAGTGCCCAAGATCGCGCACGGTCCAATAAGAATATGCGTGTATGATAATAAGGAAAAGTGGCAGAACTGCCGATTTTTGCAACCCTCAAGGCGGGTAGTTTGCTTTTAAATTTCTAGCTAGATGGTCTATGACAAATGGTTCGTCCTAATTTCTAAATAAACTTACCCGCCTTTAGCTTGCGCAGGTGGTGACTTTACAGCACACTTGCATCGCACACGGTTAAGCCAGTACCTCCACCTTTGCTCGCGCTTGCGCAGTCGTGGTGATTTTACAGCGCACTTTCATCACACACAGTTGAGCCAGTACCTCCACCTTTGCTCGCGCTTGCGCAGTCGTCGTGATTCAGAATGCACTTGCATCGCACACGGTTAAGACATTATACCCATGTCCGTTGAGCGTCATCAGAGTCTTTGCAGCAAAAAAATGTTAGATATGGTCAGAAGACAGCCACACCAATATGTGGCCCAAATATATATGAGTGAAAAGGGTGGTCTGTAATGTTCAAAATTCCAATGCACAACTTTGACCGCGCGGGCCCACGGTTGGGCGCGTCCTCGAAGATCGATGAGAGGGGCCAGAAGTCAAGAACCACCTGGAAGTGGCCAAATATATGTAGGAATATTGGGCGTGATGTTTAAACTTTAAATACACAATGCACAATTTTGGTGGCACCTGCCTCGCAAACCCGAAAACACCCTTGGATATATCTATAATGACATAATGTCGTAACTAGCTAGGATGCTTGGCCCACCACCTCCCACTTCGTGTCAGCGGGGGGATGCACGTAATGATACTTTGGTCATACATGCATGTCACCATGACCTACCATAAGACGGACCAATGAATCTATCATTTGGTCAAACGACAACTGTTGTTGTCGATAAACCACTTGGGCCAATAGATTGAACCATCATAAAAATCGCACAAGAGGGACCACAAAACCAGCACCTCTTGCATGTGGCCCAAAATGATGTACGTTGGGAAGGGGTGATGTGTGTTTTCAATATAGAATAATGTACAATTTATATGCGGTGCCTACCCCTCGATACAGACAACAACCATGAAGGCAAGGTAGTTAAGGATGAGATACGTAGGGTATGATGTAGGTCAAACCCAGCAATCCAAGCATGTGGGAGGGAATCCTGACAACGCATGAGCTCGAGCTTTGGTTGAGCGACATGTGACGGTAACCAGCCCTAACATGAACTTGGAGGAATCCATTCATGGCCAACACATACCCCTCGTCATCGTTCAAAGGGATGATATATATACACTCGGGGAGCCCACGTATATGAGTGTCGTCACAAAAAACCGCACAAGGGAGACGTGGTCGATCAGAAGACCCCGTATACACTGCATGCGGCCCGAAAATATGTATGGGTACGGTGTTGTGTGATGTGTTTAAATCCCGAATGCACAACTTCGATGGGCCACCAACTACATTACAAACCGAACACCATACTCGACTCCAAGCCTAGTTCAATACGTATGATGTCGGTTTCCCAACTTTGAGGCGGCGGGGGGGGGGGGGGGGGGGGGGGGGGGGGGGTCGTCCCACGCACGCGCTCAAACTTTATTTGGTCTAGCATGGCACACATCTATACCCGTATATAGTATGCGAATAACTTTGAAAGTTGGTCGTTGGATGAAGCCAAGAGATGGCAAATCCGAGCACTACTGGCCGTTGGATATCATCTACATTCCACCAGATTCTGCCACATGTACAATCTAGAAGACTCCATGGTTGAACTTAAGCATAATGCACAAACCTCAAAACACAAGCACTTCTCCTTTGTTCTAGAATCTTCCATATCTTAATTGCCCAAACTTTTTTCTAAATGAATTATCACTATTTGTTTTTAGTTTATGCTTTACAATGCAGAATTCCATGAATCTTAAAATAGTTTTTTTATAAAACTAATTGATTTTGAATGGGATTAACTATAAGAATGATACGAACATCAACATCATGCCTATATGTCTCAAAGCTTACATGCTATAGTGTGGTATTTATTCATAATTTGGTTACCAAATCTCATGTGTGCAATGCACGTGTACCTTACTAGTATCAATAGGAAACCATCATGGTCAAATCCTTCTCCTTGTTGGGTTAAAGGGATAGATTGTGTGGGCCCCCTCATTGTCGGTAAAGGATAATATATATGCCTCGGGGAGCCCACAGATATGTGCAGCGTCTATAAACCGCACAAGGGAGACATGCTCGATCAGAACACCCTGCCCCCTATACCCTGCATGCAACCTGAAAAAGTTTATATAATCGCCACGATAGGTCAAGTCAATCATTCCTTAATTTTTTAGAGCAAAAAGTAACCAATAAAAACATAGTCTACAAATTAGCAACACAAGGATCCCAAGGTTTATATAGTTGGCATGATAGGTCACTATAGAGATAACCTATCATGGCATTTAAATGAAGCTTGAGATATGCAACTTCCCACCGGGTCACCCATCCTTGGACTACTCCAGCCCGAGCATGCTTAACTTCTGCGTTCTATTCGACTAGGCTAGCGGATGGGAGGCCGCCCCTTGCTGTTAGGAATTGCCTCTTTGCCATTAAGGCGTTTCATGCTGGTCACCCTATGGGACCTACTCCCTCCTATCACACACATTTGTGCTTTTAGAAACCGTGTGCAATATTTGCATGGCTGGTGTGTCGCCGCCTAGCCTTCAATGAGCACTGACACTGGTAGCGGGAAAACGATGGGAGAAGGGGCGGGAAACCGATGAGAGGAGTGGCAGGAAACGGTAGCCTGTTTAGAAAACGTAGTAGAGAAGGAAGCGTGAGCTAGCTACGCACAGTGCTTACCCATGTACTGTATGTGCTGTCGAAAGGGCTAAGGGTTGTCGTTCGATCAGGGAGCATCGAATGGTGCAGATGTACGATCCGTGGGGTTTGGGTTCTGGCCAATCAGAACCCATGACTCAGATCACGCACGCAGCAGGGAGGTGGGGGGCATCAGCCACGGTTTGGTAGGCACACGGCTTTCATGAGTGAACAGTGTGCTATTTGAAAACATTTCGTGAGAAGAATCTCGGTTTTAAATCCCCATAAATCAAAAATTCACCCAAAAATCGTGAAACTTGGCATGGTGTCACGACATGGCACATATATGTCAAGGAATTTTTTTCGTCCATTTTGGCGCAAGTTTTATTACAAGCCTCTTACAAACCGGAGCTTCTCTCAAAGAAGCCTCATGGTTCCGATAGGGAAACATGTCCCCCTCGTGGGCGAAACGTAATCTCTGCCTCTTTTCGCCTTGTATTTTCTTCTACGGGCAACATGGAATGACAGGATATCTGTGCTGAAATTTAAACTTATTCAGGGTTCGTTTGGCCTTTTCATACACTAATTGAGTTTCCTAGGCATTTAATGTCCATAATTCAAATCTAAACTTCAAATACATGCTCGAGTTCACCAAAATGGCTAGAAAAATTATACATGTGTCCTTGGGTGCACATTTAGGTCCCATGCCAGAATCGGAATGAATTACAACCGTACCGGCGCCCTGGCTCATCCTCAAACATTTGGAATCTCGGTTTTTGAATCCCCATAAACCCAAAACTCACTAGAAAGTCATCAAAGGTGGCATGGTGTCACGTCATGGCACATATATGTCATGTTAAAAACATTGCCAATTTGGGCCAAGCTTTATTACAAACCTCTTACAAACCGGAGCCTATCACAGGAACCCTCATGGTTTTGATAGGGAAACGTGTCCCCTTGTGGGCCAAACGATAGTCGCCCCCTCTTCTTGCCTCGTATTTTCTTCTACACGCAACACGGAGCAACATTAGATTCATGCTGAACTTTGAAATTATTCAGGGTTCGTTTGACCTTTTTTATTCATTAATTGAGTTTTCTAGGCATTTAATGTCCATAATTCAAATCCGAACTACAAATACATGTTCCAGTGCACCAAAATGGCTAGAAAAAACATACATGTGTCTTTGGGGTGCATGTTTAGGTCCCATGGAACGAATGGGAATGAATTCAACCATCTCGCCGTCCTGGCTTGGCCACAAACATTGCGAATCTCTGTTTTTAAATCTCTGTAAATCCAAAACTCACCAGGAAATCATGAAACTTGGCATCGTGTCACGACATGGTGAAATTGTCCAATTTGGGCGAAGATATATGTAACACCCATGATGCGGCTATATCTCCCACGTGTCGAGGCACGACATAGAGGCATAAGCGCATTGTGGTTTTGTCGCAAGAAGGGTCATCTTCACACAATCCCATGCAATGAACAAGAATGGGATAAAGAGTTGGCTTACAATCGCCACTTCACACAATACATTAATTAAACATACATCAACCAGAGTACACACATAGGTCCGACTACGGAACCAAAAGAAAAGAAGACAACCCCAAATGCTAGATCCCCGATCGTCCCAACTGGGCTCCACTACTGATCAACAGGAAAAGAAACATAGTAACGATCAAGTCCTCGTCGAACTCCCACTTGAGTTCGATAGCAGCACCTGCACTGGTATCATCGGCACCTGCAACTGTTGTTGTAGTAATCTGTGAGCCACGAGGACTCAACAATCCCATTACCATGGGTATCAGGACTAGCAAAGCTTAGTGGGTAAGGAAAGGGATAAGTGGTGAGGTTGCAGCAGCGTCTATGCATATATGGTGGCTAACATACGCAAATAAGAGCGAGAAGAGAAGCAACGGAACGGTCGTCAACTAGTAATGATCAAGAAGTGATCCTGAACTCTTACTTACGTCAAACATAACCCAAAAACCGTGTTCACTTCCCGGACTCCGCCGAAAAGAGACCATCACGGTTACACACGCGGTTGATGCGTTTTAATTAAGTCAAGTGTCAAGTTCTCTACAACCGGACATTAACAAATTCCCATCTGCCACATAACCGCGGGCACGGCTTTCGAAAGATAATACCCTGCAGGGGTGTCCCAACTTAGCCCATTATAAGCTCTCACGGTCAACGAAGGATATTCCTTCTCCCGGGAAGACCCGATCAGTCTCGGAATCCCGGTTTACAAGACATTTCGACAATGGTAAAACAAGACCAGCAAGACCGCCCGAATGTGCCGACAAATCCCGATAGGAGCTGCACATATCTCGTTCTCAGGGCACACCGGATGAGACATCCTACGAGTAAAACCATCCTCAAGTTTCCCCAAGGTGGCCCCGCAGTCTACTCGGTTCGGACCAACACTCGAAGGAGCACTGGCCCGGGGGGGGGTTAAATAAAGATGACCCTTGGGCTTCGGAAACCCAAGGGAAAAAAGCTTAGGTAGGCAAATGGTAAAACCAAGGTTGGGCCTTGCTGGAGGAGTTTTATTCAAAGCGAACTGTCAAGGGGTCCCATAAATCACCCAACCGCGTAAGGAACGCAAAATCAAGGAACATAACACCGGTATGACGGAAACTAGGGCGGCAAGAGTGGAACAAAACACCAGGCATAAGGCCGAGCCTTCCACCCTTTACCAAGTATATAGATGCATTAATTAAATAAGAGATATTGTGATATCCCAACATAAACATGATCCAACATGAAGCAAACTTCATCTTCACCTGCAACTAGCAACGCTATAAGAGGGGCTGAGCAAAAGCGGTAACATAGCCAAACAACGGTTTGCTAGGAAGGGTGAAAAGGTTAGAGGCTGACATGGCAAATTTGGGAGGCATGGTAAACAAGTGATAGGTAGTGCAGTGTAGCGATTGAACGAAGCAACTAGCAAGCAAAGATAGAAGTGATATCGAGGGTAATGGTCATCTTGCCTGAGATCCCGCAAGGAAGAAGAACGAGTCCATGAAGAAGACAAACGGACGTAGTCGAACGAATCCTCACAATCACAACGTAACCGGAACTATCAAGGAGAAGCGCAACCGGAAAGAAGGAAACATCATGGTAAGCAACCATCATATAAACATGGCATGATGCACAACCAAGTATGATGCATGTCCGGTTTAAATATGCATAGCATGGCAAAGTGCAACAAACAATACTACAAGTTAAGTGGATCTCAATATGCAATGAGTTGCATATTGAAGAAACACCATATTTAATTATTTAGTTAACTCTCGGTTATGTACCCAGCGATATTAAATGTTAATCAACATGGCAAGGGGTGAAGCATAAGAAAACTACCTATCTAGGCAAGTTTAAATGAGGCCGGAAATAAAAAACATCAAGTCCGGAAAATCCCCATGTGCATATAGCAATTTAAATGCAAACACAATTTTAAACATTTAAATGTTGTTATCATGATGCGAATGACATATGCAAGTTTTAAGCAATTTTATGAAAATGTTGACATGAGCATGATATGAGACATTTGTCGCCATGGCGGAAGGGAAAGGGTGCCACGGCGGCGAAATGGAAATGGATCCACGGCAACATCCCGATGATCCGACAACTCATCAAGATGTCGGTGCGAACGAAAGTGTGGATGTGCAGAACATGCAAAAGATGGTGGGTTGATCCAGATTACCGGGTTCCCACGGGTCGACACATGGCAACCGAGGAGGACCGTGCAAGCGACAAATTCAAACACGGTGCAAACGCGAGCATCTCATACAACATGCATGCATTCGTTCACGATCGTCGTCTCGGGGTTATACCTTCGAAGCGTGCATTTCGGAACGGATCAAGTTCGGTACGATGCAGAGGAAGTAGTCGTTCACGGGTCGTCGTGGGAAGTAGTTGTTCACATCGCGACGGTATTGGAAGTAGTCGTTCTCGCGATGGTAGTGGAAGTAGTGGTACACGGCCATGGTGGAAGTAGTCGGGTTCCTTGTTGTACTTGCGTTTCGGTGCGGTACATAGCGATTCCAGGATGTAGAGGTACACTTGTCGTAGCCGTGTAGTCGTTCACGTATCACCGTGGTGTAGTCGTACTTGGCGTCCGCATCAACATGTCCATGATGGCCAAACAAACCAATAGCGACCGAAGGCAGCAGGGTGCGAGGCAAAGCTTGAGCGGTGGGAATGGCATGGGAGTGCAACAGAGCAAAGGGGGTGCCAGGGCTCATGGGCGGCATGGATGGGCAGAAGGCGCTCGGGATTGAGCTCCTCTCGATCTAGGGCATGGATGCGGGCGCGGGACGGAGGTGGAGGCCCGACGAGGTCGGCGGCTTAGGCCTCCATGGGGCGGCGAAGGACGAAGTGGCCGGCGTCGGCCTTGGCACAAAGCAGGGGAGGCGGAGCTCCTACTCGGGGAGGTGCGGTGAGGGGAACCGCGTGGACGAGGACGAGACGCAGATCTGGGCGGCGGGAGGCCATCTCCGACGATGGTGGCGGCGCTGGAGCGGCTTGCGCGAGGGCGGAGATCAACCGAGGCGCTGCAGAAGCGGCGCCAGGGGACGAGCACGGCGGCGATCGGGCGCGAGCGCTCCTTCTCTCTTCTTGGCGGCACGGGAGGGCACGAGAGGGTGAGAGCCAGGGGTCAGAGAGAGATGGCGGCGCTGCGGGGAAGCGAGAGGGAGAGATCGAGAGGAGGGAGAGTGGCTAGCGAGCGACGGGTTCGGGCGCTGCGTGTGTGAGTGGCGGCGGTGTGGGAGGACGAGAGGGAGAGGAGGAGATCGGGTGAGGGCATCGGGCTAGGGTTAGCAGCGGGGGCTTGGCCTCTAGGAGCAAATGGGTCGGCCTGCTGGGAGGACCAAGTGGCCAGCTGGGCTTCTCTTCTCTCTCTCTTATTTCCTTTTAGCAGAAAAGTATTAGAGAGAAGAAAAAGAAAGATAGGGTTAGGGAAAGAATTTGCGCATGCGGGTAATTTTCCCGGACTCACAAAAATGTGCTTGTTCCGAGAAAATAGAAAAGGCCATGGTTGAAAGATTTAAATTCAAACTCATTTGATTTAAATACAAATGATTTGAACTTGGACAAGGTTTAGGAGTGGCCAAAATGTTGAGATTTTTGGTGGAGCTCCGGAAAGTGAAGAAAGAATTTAGGGCAAAGTTTGGAGACCAAACTTGAAGCACAGAAGGCACGGAATTATTTTGCAAGTGTGTTATGGTTAATTCCAAAGTTAATGGAATATTTGAATATAGCTCCCTAATAATATTGGGAGATTTTTATATGTTGTAAAGAGAAATCACCATGTGCATTTCCCTCGATTTAAATGGATTGAAGATCCATGCAATTTATTTAGTTGAGTTTTTAAAAAGGGTTGCAATATGACATGATGCAATGCAAGAGATGCAACAAACAAAACAAATCACACAACGAAACTCAGAGCATCTGGATGTCTTCTGGAGCGTCGGTCTCGGGGCGTTACGACACTCCACCACTACAAGAGGATCTCGTCCCGAGATCTAGGATGGCACCGGAGAGAAACGGAAGAGGAAGAGAAGAGGTAAAACTAAGTTGCTTCTTCAACAAATGTGTGAAACCTAAGATCCTTGAGAGGTTGAAAAGTTGAAAGAAAGAACACAACGGAGTTGAACACAAGGAACACCATGTGAACCTTGGAGGTTGCAAAGCTATGAATGACGAGTACAATGGACAAGAAGGAATTGGAATCACTCTGGTTGAAACGAGATAAACAAGCAATGAGAACGAAAGAATGCAGGCAGCACTCCAGTAGAAAAGAGAAGCAAAACTTGGCAAAACGGGAAGAACTTGAAAAGAGGACACGACACTCCGGTTAAATGGATAAGCATGAAAAGAACACGATCCACAATTCGAGAAGATGAGTGAAGAGAGCAACATCACAATGCCTCCGGAAAAAAGAATAGAAGATAGATCATTGGAATAACAGAATGGAGAAGAAAATGCCAACTTCCGCCACAACTAAGCTTGGAAAGCACCCTTCCAAGAAGGTTATAACGGAGTTTATGGAAAACCAACAACGAAACAAGTAAGCTTGTAGTGGACTTATGGAAAACATCTCAAGACTATGAGGTGACAACTGGCCACTAATGGAAACCATTGATTTGATTGACAGCACCAAAGAGATGAAAAACTTCTTCACCGAGATAAGAAGGAGAAAATTGGATCATTGATAAGCACCACAAATAGCTACATTCCTTAGGGAAGGCTGTAGGTGACATATAACCCAATATAACTCCGACAAAAAGATTGATTGGTTGAAAAGATCACTTGAACGAACAGAAAATGATGGATTTAAATATGTCACTCTTGAAAACTTGTGAATCATGAAACACGAATGGAAATTATCAAGAATGACATAGCACCATCTCAAAAGATAAGATAGAGAGAATTGCACTTCGGAATGCAAGATGAAGAATGCTTGAACTCCTCCAACAAGAATCTTGAAGAACACTTCGAGAATGAATTAAATCATTGATGAACCACCATAAGGAGCCTCCATGAAGAGCTCCGGTAATAAAAGGATGATAAAAAAAAGAGAAGTTGAAAACATAAGATGAAACCTTGCGATGATTTAGACGGAGCTTCGCGACGAGATAATGCGGAAAACTTGGAACTCCGGAAAAGAAAACATGAAGCATCTCGAACCAAGAAAATGACATGATGAACATCTCTGGAAAGAAGAAACTAGACCACTTGGATGAATCAATAATAAGAATTACGTTATGCGTATCCTTCACAAATTTAGATTGATGACAAGCAACGGATTTGGCATACTACTTATTCTCGTATAAAGGATTAAGAGAGATATAGCGTAAACTTGAGAAAAGTCTTCAACGATCCGCCGGTAGGATTTGGAAAGAATGAATGAATCTATATGATAATGAAGGAAGAGAACTCTTGAACGAACCACCGTAAGAATTGAAAATGAACGAAGTAACGGGATGAATCACCGGTAAGAATTTGAAAACGAACGAAGATACTTGGGGAACTTTAGATACAAGAGAATGAAGAGATCACGAGTTCACTAGGGAATACTTGAGCGATGCACCGGTAAGATTTGGAGAACGAGAGCTGAAAGCTGGAATGAGTAATTCTGAGATGATGGGTTCCGGAGAATCAAACTGAAAAGACTCCTGAATTGCTCCGGATGGGTGAAAAGAATTCTCACAATCGAAAACAATTATGAGAGGATGGAATCAAGCTAGAACCATGAATCTTGAAGAGAATGGAACAAGATATAAGAGAAACTCTTCTTCGGTCTTCAAATGTTGAGAATGACGATGAGACACACCACCATGAATTGTTGAGATACTCCGGGATGAAAATTAGAAAGGTTGAACCAACGATGAAAAGAATTTGAAAGATCTTGGAGAAAGACATTTGACTGATGATAATTCATTCTTATGTCAAACTTTGCAAGGAATTTGATAATAACTCCGAAAAGAATTAGAAGAGTCAGGTAAGATCCTGGAAAAAGACCTTTGGGCTAGGGCTCACTCAAAAGAAACACCAATGAAATGATTACTTGAAAAGGAGATTGCACCGGTTGAATTAAATGGCTTAAATGAGGTAACAACCTCGAAATAGTTAGAATTGATGCGGAGTGGAAACACGAATCTTCAGAGATATCTTCAGCACTCCGGAGCAATTGAATAGCAAGCGAGGAATGATTAAGAGATATACCGGCATGAGAAAGCATTTGAAAGGATGAAAGGGCCATAATCAACACTGAAAGCTTCAATTGAATCCACCGGAAAAGAATACGAGAATGAAGAATGATAAACTTGAAGCTTCCTGAGCATCTTCCTGAGAATCACTAGATAAGAACATTGATGGAAAAGAATGGAGAAACTTCACATCCATAAGATGGATACATGATTAAGAAATCTGAGTCCTTGAAGAAAGAGGGTGGAAGGGCGGGAAAAACAAAGGCAACTTGGGGCATATGGAATAAACACCGTTGAGAAAACTTATAATTGATCTTGCGGATGGGGTGAATGATGGTATCATCTCGAAGAGAAACGCATCGGTTGGAAATAGAATTAAGATGGCAATCTCGATGATCAAGGAGGATTAGTATCCCCATAAAAATATGAGAACACCGCCTAGAATAAGGTATGGAATCAACACTTGACATTGAAGCAACTCGAATACCACAACTTAAAACAAAACAAAGGATTGGCTCGCAAAATAAGCCGGAAACAAACATATGATAGAGATTTCTCCCAGTTCTTGATGAGGCCCCACGGGCACGACGTACAGCGGACGTCACGAATGACAAACAAGACGTCCCCGAATCGGCATAGCCAAGGATTCTTTAAGATGCCTCGCGACCACTGTAAATCGACCGTGAAAAGCAAACCACTAGACGTTGGACCCCAATCTCAAATCATACATCCGTTGAAAAGATGTTCTAGGAGCTACTTGAATACCCACCTATAAACTCCTGAAACTTTCTGGTTATGCAATCTGGTGTAGGGGATACAGGGGACAAAATATATCTCACCCAAACTAACAATCCCTAGATCCAGCTGTATCCATCCGTCAACACATAACCAAGAAAACTCCGGAAATCGCGTAACTCAACCTTCGAAAAGCATCCGTTATACGAGTTATGGCAATACTCCCGAACTCCCACCCCAGTACTGGGTGGCGTCGAGGTAATCTCACCAACAACTACATAAAAGAGATTTTCAATGTCGGTGAAAAAACTCAGGTATTCCAGAACTGCAATGATAAACTTGTGACGACAACACCGCGGAGCTCAGCTCCCCGGGACACTGCCACAACCCCTAAATGTCAGGAGGCACCAAGAACAATGTTCTCGTCACAAAACCATGGGAATGATTCCAAGATATCCGCGTGATCCTAAAAAAAATTAGTGAAATTTGAGGAAAGAAGATCAAAACTTCTACGTCAGGAGACCTCACCAGAGCGACGAAGGGACTGAGGAGTAAAAGGAATCCTACTCTCCGATATATATAATCCTAAGACTCAAAACATTTTTTTGTTCTAGACTCAACAACGTCAGCGATTCGATCAAGCAGTGGGCTCCTAAGTCGGGGATGGCTCTTATTACCAACTTCTAACACCAACGATGCGGCTAAATCTCCCACGTGTTGAGGCACGACTTAGAGGCATAACCGCATTCTGGTTTTGTCACAAGAAGGGTCATCTTCACACAATCCCATGTAATGAACAAGAATGGGATAAAGAGATGGCTTGCAATCGCCACTTCACATAATACATTAACTAAACATACATCAACCAGAGTACACACATAGGTCCGACTACAGAACCAAAAGAAAAGAAGACAACCCCAAATGCTAGATCCCCGATCGTCCCAACTGGGCTCCACTGCTCAACAGGAAACGAAACATAGTAACGATCAAGTCCTCGTCGAACTCCCACTTGAGTTCGATAGCAGCACCTGCACTAGTATCATCGACACCTGCAACTGTTGTTGTAGTAATCTGTGAGCCACGAGGACTCCGCAATCCCATTACCATGGGTATCAAGACTAGCAAAGCTTAGTGGGTAAGGAGAGGGATAAGTGGTGAGGTTGCAGCAGCGTCTAAGCATATATGGTGGCTAACATACGCAAATAAGAGCGAGAAGAGAAGCAACGGAACGGTCGTCAACTAGTAATGATCAAGAAGTGATCCTGAACTCCTACTTACGTCAAACATAACCCAAAAACCGTGTTCACTTCCCGGACCTCGCCGAAAAGAGACCATCACGGTTACACACGCGTTTGATGCATTTTAATTAAGTCAATTGTCAAGTTCTCTACAACCGGACATTAACAAATTCCCATCCGCCACATAAACGCGGGCACGGCTTTCAAAAGATAATACCCTGCAGGGGTGTCCCAACTTAGCCCATTATAAGCTCTCACGGTCAACGAAGGATATTCCTTCTCCCAGGAAGACCCGATCAGTCTCGGAATCCCGGTTTACAAGACATTTCGACAATGGTAAAACAAGACCAGCAAGACCGCCCGAATGTGCCGACAAATCCCGATAGGAGCTGCTAGGCTGGCATAGGTTATCCTAGTATTAGATCACCGCTACCATTAACCGGTAATGGCCCTAAGGGATTTGACCCATCCCTGGCATCCAGCATGGCCACTGTTAATCAACAGGTGGCGCAGTCGGGACCGACACGTCCTCACCCCGCTGTTCCCGCCTAGTTATCTGTGGATCGAATAGCAACCGCATCCTTTCTGGTCGGCCACACCGCTTGCCCTTCGCCATTAACGGAAAGGGGCCACACCATGCGGGCATGTCCCGCATAGCCGCCTATAAAAGCCTCCTTTCCGCTCGCCATATTGCTAAACCCTTAGTCAGCCATGTCCCTGCAGAGAAGTCTAGCTAGTAGCACTCCAGCCATGACTGGCACCTTCAAAGCTCCCAAGTTTTACACCCACACTGGTGCCGTCAACCACACTGGCTTTCCACCCCTTCTTGCTGAGATGCTCACCAAAGCCTTTGGCTATAAGGCTAGCCCCGATTACCTGGTGTTCCAATCATCAGCCGTCCCTCACCTTCATCGCTTCGATGCAAGAGTGTGCATCAGCCTAGCAGCGGATGGCCAGCCATTGGTTTTTTAGGGTAGAGCTATGCCTACCTCTGATTTAGCCATTCAGGCTGCTGCTGTGGAGGATATGCTTCACCTCCAACGAGATGACCCCGCAATCGCTCACCTGGTGCAGTATATTACCGCCCAGGGGATGATGATTTCCCAGATGCTTGCCGAGTTTAGAACTCTGGACAACGTTGCGGTGCGAGTCGTCAAGGAAGCTTACCGTGAGGCTCGTAAATTCGCATCTCAAGTCATTTGCCCAACGCCATCCGAACCAGTGCTATCCTCTCAGCCTGTATTGTGGCCTAGACCCAACATCGTCACCCTCGACAAGGCTCTTTTACGGATCCACCAGCAGCATTTGCTCGGATCAATATCAGCCACACCCCCAGCAGCCGAACCCCAACCCATAGTGCCGTCAGACGATGAAGATGGAGATTGGCTCAGTCTTCGTCCTCGCAGAGAGCCCCAGCAAGACGAGTCCTCTGCATGACCTCAGTCACACAGTAAGATGATCAGTCTGTCGGTTCATCCTCGATATGAGGATAGACCTATGTATCCCGGAATGAGTTGTTTCGTTTAGCGCGTAGAGCGTTCGTGCTTTGTTGTATGCTGGTACTGTTGTCAGGACCCCGATTCCAAGTCACACCGATCTAGCCTGTAACACCTCATATCACTTTGCGGCCTCACGCACGGTACTCCCACGGGTGTCGCCTTAC
This sequence comes from Triticum aestivum, assembly GCF_018294505.1. Classification (NCBI taxonomy): domain Eukaryota; kingdom Viridiplantae; phylum Streptophyta; class Magnoliopsida; order Poales; family Poaceae; genus Triticum; species Triticum aestivum. The sequence continues at coordinate 298,071,894 of NC_057814.1, read as the reverse complement.
CATGGCCTGGGACCGTTTGCGCCTTTTGGCTCACGTATATGACAGTGTCGCTAGCATCCATATGACAGAGAACCCGGGCCGACATGGCTAGTCGTGAACCCAAAGCGGCACTAACTTACGGGGACAGGCATACATGAATCAACATCGAGCATGTCGGTCAGCAGCGTGCGAATCCGGGCTGTAGCACTGGGCTAACAGGACTCCGGGAACCCGGGCTGTAGCAGGCTAGGCAGGACTCCGGATGTCACCGCGTGACATTTCCCCGAAGGGACAGACACAGGAACGATATGAAACACATGCCCGCCAGTCAAGTGTCCAGAGGAGTAGTGCTGGGCTAGCAGGACTCCGGTGAACCGGGCTGTAGCGGACTACTATGGCTCAAGGAGGCACTAGACTACATTTCCCCATGAGAGAGGCTGCTAAGGATAGACAACTAGATTGTCGGATCCCACACATACCAAGCATTTCAATCATACACACAATATGCTCGATATGTGCAAATACAACATGGCATCACAACAAGACTCTACGACTCAGAGTATTTATTCATTAGGCTCCGAAGAGCGAGATATTACAAACATGGGTCTCATGACCCAACATTCAGAGCATACAAGTCAAAGCACATGCGGAAGCTTAACATGTCTGAGTACAGACATCTATAAATGAAAAAGGCTGAGAAGCCTGACTATCTACCAGATCCTGCCGAGGGCACAAGATCGTAGCTGAGGTATCAAGCTAAACGTCGAAGTCCACACGGAACTACTAGCGAGACTGACGTCTCTCTGCAAAACATAAAATAAGCAAACGTGAGTACAAATGTACCCAGCAAGACTTACATCAGAACTATCTACATATGCATCGGTATCAACAAAAGGGGTGGTGGAGTTTAACTGCAGCAAGCCAGCTTTGACTCAGTGGCTAACCTGAACTACGACTGCAAGCAACTCTTTTGAGGTGGCGCACACGAGTCCACATATTCACCATATCAATACACCACTATGGATCCGCTCCCGTCTCCCTACGAGAACGCCATCCATAGCACTCACGCTTATCTTGCGCATTTTAGAGTATCCACTTTCACTTGTCTATGAACTGTACAGGCAACCCAGAAGTCCTTTACCGCGGACACGGCTATTCGAATAGATCATATTAACCCTGCAGGGGTGTACTTCGTCACACACGCTCTCGCCACTTACCACCATGTACACGTCGTGTACCTCGGCAACCTTCAAGCGGAAGCCTGGCGAGGGAGTCGGCCACGACCTGACTAACCACACAAGTCTCTAGTCCAGGTTTATCGCCTATTCGGGTTCCATCCGCAAGGAGATCCGGCCGGGGTGTCGCTCACGGCCCCAAACGATGTGTGCAGGGTTCCCAAGCCCACCTCGACGGATGGACCACCTTGGTACACCGTGCCATGGTGCCTAGTCTGTCCCAAGCCCACCTGTACCGGGTACCACTTGGTAGACTACTAACACACCTACAAACACCAGAAACTAGTTGCAACTCCTGGACAGAGATCGAGGCGGTTAATAAGCCGAGAGGGGTCGAGTTACCGGAACCCAATGTGTGGTAGTAACTGTTCATGGATCACAAACACAGAACTCAGTTCCTGAGGTCGGTTTCAATGAGACAACCCACCATGTACTCCTACATGGCCTCTCACCGCTACCTTTACCAAATCGTGTTCACACACTTAGCTCTCAACAGTAGGACATGTTCACCACATTCCAATTCATCCCGATGAATCAGACCTGACACAACTCTAAGCAATAGCAGGCATGACAAACAAGCATGAATGAGTAGGCACATCAGGGCTCAAACAACTCCTACTCATGCTAGTGGGTTTCATCTATTTACTGTGGCAATGACAGGTCATGCAGAGGATAAAGGGGTTCAGCTACCGCAGCAAGTAACAGATGAATCGTTGTTGTCCTAATGCAGTAAAAGAGAGCAGGAGCGAGAGAGTGGGATTGTATCGGAATGAACAAGGGAGTTTTGCTTGCCTAGCACTTCTGAAGATAACATTGAGTCTTCATTAATGTCAACGATCACAGCGTCGGAGCAGCGTCTACCGAGAGGGGACAATTACCGGCAAACAAGGAAGAGCACAATCAATGCAATGCACAATATGATGCATGATCATGACATGACAATATGTTGTGATTTGAGCTAATGCAACTAGCAGCAAGTTAAATGGAGTTGGTTTGAAGACTAGGTTCAAATTCAAATTCCATATGTGCTTTCTTAAATGCCACTTATATGATTTGTCCTAAACAGCAAGGTTAAGTTGCTCTAACATGCATGAAACCAGTGCAGATGGATAGATTGGATTTTTCTGATCATTTTTCATATATAATTTGTTTCATTTGGAGCTACGGTTGAATTTCTATGAATTTTAGAAGTTTAGGGCATTTTCTGGAATTCCTGAATTATTTTAAATCCAGAAAAGGATTAATTGCGTCAGCACTGCATCATGCCTGTGTCAGCAGTCAACTGGGTTGACCCAGGTCAAACCTGACGTGTGGGGGCCACACGTCAGCGACACAGGGCTAATCCCGGTCAAACCCAGCGCTGACTGGGGTTTGACCAGGCCTGGGGCCCACTGTCAGTGGTTGTGGGCGGTTTAAGCAGCGGGGTTAGCGCCTAATGGCCGTGCCACATCGGCGTGGTTACGCCGGCAATGACCCGACGCGGCGGCCATCGCCGGCCGACCGTTTCCGGCCACGGATGGCCGCGCGGTTAGGTGCGTTGGAGAGCCCATGGTGCGGGGCATCCAATGGTGGTCGTGGGGATGCCGGGACGGCGTGTAACGGCGGCGGCGATGAGCTCAGGCGACGGCGGTTTCAGTTGTCGGAAAAGCGGCAGCTGCGGCGTGCAATCGAGAAAACGGAGAGGGGGCAGATGGAGCAGCAGCTCACAGCGGTTGCAGTAGGCTTCGAAGCTGGCTCGGGGAGGGCCGGAGCTGAGCGGGGCGGCGAGGCCGATCTCCGGCGGCCGAGGAGGGGAAAAGCGTCGGGGCGACGCTTCGGGGCTCTTCCGGTCACGTGAGCCGTCGTGGAGGACGAGGGAGGCACGTCAGAGCTCGGGGCCGCGTCGGAGAGGTGAGGGCAGTGGCAGTGGCCGTAGCAGCAGCAAACGGCGGCGACGTCGTGTTCGGTGGTGCTGCGGGGAGGGAGCTAGAGGAGAGGGAGAGAGCTCCAGAGTGAGGGGAGAGTGAGAGGGGGGCCTCGGGCATCTCCGGACGCGGATTAGGACGAAGGGGCGGCCTCCAGCGCGAAGCAGGAGGTGGAGGGCTCCGCGGGTGCGCGCGTGTGTTCGCTCCTGCCTACCGGCAGGAGGAAGACGACGAGCGAGGAGGTAAGTGGGCTGGGCCAGCCAGCTACAGTGCTGGGCCGGTTCGTTGGCGCCAGGTAAGTCCTTTCCTCTCTCTCTCTCTTTACTGTTTTTCTAATTTTTGCAGATTTGTTTTAATTTGGTTTGCTAACCAAATTATTTTTGCAACTTCTGGGAATTATTGTGGATGCAAAAGGTTTATCCTAGAGCTCCACAAAATATTCCAGGATCATTGGAGCAATAAAAATATTTATAGATTTTTTTTGCTCCAACTCAAATACAATTATGATTTAATTCAATGGCCAAAATGTCCTGGAAAATTATGCATCATCTATGGCAGAGGCTTTCACCTTTTTCCATAAATCATGAACATTTTATATGGATATTTTGAGTTCGTTGAAAATATTTTGGTTGAACCTATTTGAGTTCTTTTGGTGCTAGGGTTTTATCATCCCCCATTTCAATCTTAAATAAAATTTAAACATGATGCACTCATGGAGCTAGTCTAGTGCAAAACCAGAAGCTAGGGATGTGACAACTCACCCCCACTAAACAAGAATCTCGTCCCGAGATTCGAGATGTGAGGTAAGAAGACAGAGGGGACACAAGGCTAACACGATCTTCATGGTCCAACTTCCCTTCTCGAAGATGTTGATTCGTTGCATCATCTTGATCTTGACATCTTGCTTGAGAACTCCACTCAACATGATCACGAGAAGAAATGGAAACTCTAGAAGAATCGATCTTCTCGAGGATCGAGCAACTGACGATCAACTCACAGAATGAGGCATAGAACACCTCTTTAGCTGAGATGTTCAAACACACTTCGGGGGGGATGGAAGAACAGATGACGGGGTTCAATTTGGTAGGCAACAATTCCACGCTTGAGGAGATGGTGAATGGTTTCAAGATAGCGATGAAATAATTGCCATGATTCCATAAATGGGCACCTTAGGGAAGGTGGCTCGTAGAAATATTCCCTTAAGTGGCAAAAAGAATTACTTTTGATACAAAGATCGTTGAAACTCTTTAAACCAGCTTAAGGCAATCACAAACGATCATGTGAACGAATTCGAAAGAATGGTATACTCATACCAGAAGGAATGATGTGGACTACCTTGTTGAAGACAACACCATGGATGATTATGCTTATCATCGGGGATGGATGGGACCCATAGTAGGACCACTTTTGAAGATGATCCCAAACAGTAATTACTGAGGTGCAAGCTGGGAACAAAATGCAAATGCTGGGTATGATTCTGGTAACTGGGGATAACTCAACGAGAGTGATTCCACCGTTGAAGGGTTCTAGCATAATCGAGGAAACCGAGAGCGCAGGGACCCCTGAGGATCAACTTCTAGAATAAGTTTCACTAAATCCTCATGGAGAAGATGGTTAAATAGCTCAATCAAGATACTGCAATGATAGATCTTCCGGCTAGGTGTGTCGGCCAGAACATAAACCTTGTCAGGACCTACATCATAATCTTGGAAAAGTTCCAACCGTCATATCTGCCTGAGATTCAGATCTAGTTGGTAACAGGACAATTCAGACAACGTGTCTGGAAAAGAAAGTTTGCAACACAAATCGACGGGAAGACGTTGCAAGATTCTCGGGAGATGGACTACGGTAGTAGGCTCCAAAACATGAGTTGGTTCTGCTACAAACATGTGAACACGTTGTCCCAGACAAGCATGCCCACATGGTAGTCTTACAATGAAACACTACCGAGTTCTGGTTGGGAACCATCAACGAGGATATCGAAGTTCTTTCATAAGTCCGGATTAGCTCTTATGAAGGAACTTCTTCTCCTTGAACAAATCAGTCAGTGGCTTGGTGTGCTAGGGACACATATGGAATGGAGGTAATTAATCTACCAAACCATGGTATACTTTGCACATGCATGACTGACTTGGGATGATTCTGAAGGAAGCAAAAACAAGCTCCCTCGAATTCACGGCGGCAACTTGCATCGATTGCACGTGAATTTAGAGGAAGTCACTACTTCCATCCAAACATATACTTCATGAACGGGGCATGAAGAAAATGCTTACACAAGTTTCCAACACTAGCTGGATGTTCAGCACGAATCAGGGAGGAGACAAAATGCTGCTGATGGGCTCAACAGCAACTCATCGGAATTTCCATATCACTGGACTTCCACCATTATGTGAACAATGTGATAGTATTGGTCAGCCCAAAAGATGTAATCGTGTATGCTCGAGGAACCAACCACGAGTAAGACAACATTACGAATATCGTTGGTTATGATTTGATTTGAGGATAGCCCATACTCAAATCAAAGATTGGATAAGGTGATAGGTCCATTAACTGATCACGAGGGTCAATCGATGAAAATACCATCTTTCTTCAACACACATACAAGATATCCCTTAAGATGAACTAAGTCGGACAAGCTTTTATCTTCCATCTCTCCAAGTTGTTGTTTGGCTTAACCAACTAGCTCAGGGGTATCCAACACAGATTCTTGGAGAAGGTGTGGTTTATAAAAAAAATCAACTTAATCACGAGCTCAACATAACAGTCAGGGGACAACCTGGTGATACTTCCGAGAAGATATTCGGAAAATCACGAACCACCAATATGTTATTAAGCTCGAGAACAATCTTGCTTTTCAGGGAAAACGATGTGATCAAATAAGCAAGGGGTTGACACAATCCTAACTCATTGATTGAAGAGTGCACCAAAAATAAGGACTAGGTAGCACGATCAATCTTAGGATGATGATTCAATAACCAGCACGCTAAGAATGAGAGTATTGCCATTAGCTACCAAGCAACGAGTTGCTCAGAGTATTGATTTCACACATCACAGTTCACTTGTCGGTATTCCGGTTGTGACAACATGGGACCGAGGAATGAATAATGATGGAGAGAAGTATCACTGCGTCAAGAATTCATAAGAGGTGGTGCAATTCTCATGACACTCTTGACATAAAGATGGTAGCGCGCCAAGGTAGAGCAGAGCAAAAGCTGGATTGGCATTTTGGTCTGCGGAATACAATTGCTTTGACCCAATCCTAGATATGGACGAGGTTCTGGAGTTTGTTTCTCCTAGTCATTCTGAAATAGAATGGCTTGACGGACCACAAGGATAGTACGCATCGATAACACGGATGTACAACTAGTCCTGACTATCAATTGATAGACGAAGGTCAGAAAATAACTAAAGAGGGACAACCCAAAGGAACGTATGTTTTTCTGAGTTGTGGATGCATGAATTAGTATGTCGAACAAATCCAACATATTTCTTCCAGATAATCCATGCAGAAAGGTAGGACTGGCAGATTCACAATGCAGAATGGAGAACTCGTGAAGAGCACTCTGGTTGTGATCTTTTGGTTCAAAGAACTTCTGCCATAATGGTTCATGGTATTTGGAAGAAGGAAATACCACGGACCTCGAGGACTAATGCAAAGGTTACTAATAAGCTAAAGGAACGAGCAAACACTACCTACATGAATTAAGTAGAGTGAATCTTGGGTTCAAGAACCCAGAAATAGAATGCCTACCAACTAAATGGCATCACGGGATGCTTTCGAGAATAATGGCCAGAATCCTCACACCGGGAACACAAAACATGGCAAGATTACTAAGTGACTCCCTAAACACCTAGGGTCATAATAATAGCTCCAACATATATACCGAGGCAATAGAGTGCCTCAACGCACCGGTAGTGTGCTTAATCTGGCACAAAGGAACATCGAGAACGGAAAGAAGGGATTTGCAAATGCATCAGATTATTTAGAAACCTGGGATGACTCGGACAACATAGCGGTTGTAAATGCTCAAAAAGAATTGAGACATCCTGCAAAATGGTGGCATAACCACTCAACATCACAATATAAACTTCCGGGATCAATGGTCAACATACGGAGGTAGTAGGAACTGAACTGAGGCCTGGAACCAACAATCCTACGAGTCTACGGATTAGTAACACGTGATCCTGATAGAAAGATGAGAAGCCTAGTTCTTAATCCCCGTAGAAGAGAAGAGGGTGACTCAGATCAGAAGGGCATAAGGTAAAGGAGTAAAAAGAGCCTTACGTTCCATTCCACAATCAATTCCCTTATATAACTAAAGCATTTCTAGACTCAACTTCGACCAGTTTGGCTTCGTAAACCTACAGGCAGTCAGGCTCTGATACCAAAGCTGTCAGGACCCTGATTCCAAGTCACACCGATCTAGCCTGTAACACCTCATATCACTTTGTGGCCTCACGCACGGTACTCCCACGGGTGTCGCCTTACCATGGCCCGGGACCGTTTGCGCCTTTTGGCTCACGTATATGATAGTGTCGCTAGCATCCATATGACAGAGAACCCGGGCCGACATGGCTAGTCGTGAACCCAAAGCGGCACTAACTTACGGGGACAGGCATACATGAATCAACATCGAGCATGTCGGTCAGCAGCGTGCGAATCCGGGCTGTAGCACTGGGCTAACAGGACTCCGGGAACCCGGGCTGTAGCAGGCTAGGCAGGACTCCGGATGTCACCGCGTGACATTTCCCCGAAGGGACAGACACAGGAACGATATGAAACACATGCCGGCCAGTCAAGTGTCCAGAGCAGTAGTGCTGGGCTAGCAGGACTCCGGTGAACCGGGCTGTAGCGGACTACTATGGCTCAAGGAGGCACTAGACTACATTTCCCCATAAGAGAGGCTGCTAAGGATAGACAACTAGATTGTCGGATCCCACACATACCAAGCATTTCAATCATACACACAATATGCTCGATATGTGCAAATACAACATGGCATCACAACAAGACTCTACGACTCAGAGTATTTATTCATTAGGCTCCGAAGAGCGAGATATTACAAACATGGGTCTCATGACCCAACATTCAGAGCATACAAGTCAAAGCACATGCGGAAGCTTAACATGTCTGAGTACAGACATCTATAAATGAAAAAGGCTGAGAAGCCTGACTATCTACCAGATCCTGCCGAGGGCACAAGATCGTAGCTGAGGTATCAAGCTAAACGTCGAAGTCCACACGGACTACTAGCGAGACTGACGTCTCTCTGCAAAACATAAAATAAGCAAACGTGAGTACAAATGTACCCAGCAAGACTTACATCAGAACTATCTACATATGCATCGGTATCAACAAAAGGGGTGGTGGAGTTTAACTGCAGCAAGCCAGCTTTGACTCAGTGGCTAACCTGAACTACGACAGCAAGCAACTCTTTTGAGGTGGCGCACACGAGTCCACATATTCACCATATCAATACTCCACTATGGATCCGCTCCCGTCTCCCTACGAGAACGCCATCCATAGCACTCACGCTTATCTTGCGCATTTTAGAGTATCCACTTTCACTTGTCTATGAACTGTTATAGGCAACCCAGAAGTCCTTTACCGCGGACACGGCTATTCGAATAGATCATATTAACCCTGCAGGGGTGTACTTCATCACACACGCTCTCGCCACTTACCACCATGTACACGTCGTGTATCTCGGCAACCTTCAAGCGGAAGCCTGGCGAGGGAGTCGGCCACGACCTGACTAACCACACAAGTCTCTAGTCCAGGTTTATCGCCTATTCGGGTTCCATCCGCAAGTAGATCTGGCCGGGGTGTCGCTCACGGCCCCAAACGATGTGTGCAGGGTTCCCAAGCCCACCTTGACGGATAGATCTACGCTTGGTACACCGTGCCACGGTGCCTAGTCTGTCCCAAGCCCACCTGTACCGGGTACCACTTGGTAGACTACTAACACAGCCTACAAACACCAGAAACTAGTTGCAACTCCTGGACAGAGATCGAGGCGGTTAATAAGCCGAGAGGGGTCGAGTTACCGGAACCCAATGTGTGGTAGTAAATGTTCATGGATCACAAACACAGAACTCAGTTCCTGAGGACGGTTTCAATGAGACAACCCACCATGCACTCCTACAGTAGGACATGTTCACCACATTCCAATTCATTCCCGATGAATCAGACCTGACACAACTCTAAGCAATAGCAGACATGACAAACAAGCATGAATGAGTAGGCACATCAGGGCTCAAACAACTCCTACTCAGGCTAGTGGGTTTCATCTATTTACTGTGGCAATGACAGGTCATGCAGAGGATAAAGGGGTTCAGCTACCGCAGCAAGTAACAGATGAATCGTTGTTGTCCTAATGCAGTAAAAGAGAGTAGGAGCGAGAGAGTGGGATTGTATCGGAATGAACAAGGGGGTTTTTCTTGCCTAGCACTTCTGAAGATAACATTGAGTCTTCATTAGTGTCAACGATCACAGCGTCGAAGCAGCGTCTACCGAGAGGGGACAATTACCGGCAAACAAGGAAGAGCACAATCAATGCAATGCACAATATGATGCATGATCATGGCATGACAATATGTTGTGATTTGAGCTAATGCAACTAGCAGCAAGTTAAATGGAGTTGGTTTGAACACTAGGTTCAAATTCAAATTCCATATGTGCTTTCTTAAATGCCACTTGTATGATTTGTCCTAAACAGCAAGGTTAAGTTGCTCTAACATGCATGAAACCAGTGCAGATGGATAGATTGGATTTTTCTGATCATTTTTCATATATAATTTGTTTCATTTGGAGCTACGGTTGAATTTCTATGAATTTTAGAAGTTTAGGGCATTTCCAGGAATTCCTGAATTATTTTAAATCCAGAAAATGATTAATTGCGTCAGCACTGCGTCATGCCTATGTCAGCAGTCAACTGGGTTGACCCAGGTCAAACCTGACGTGTGGGGGCCACACGTCAGCGACACAGGGCTAATCCCGGTCAAACCCAGCGCTGACTGGGGTTTGACCAGGCCTGGGGCCCACTGTCAGTGGTTGTGGGCGGTTTAAGCAGTGGGGTTAGCGCCTAATGGCCGTGCCACGTCGGCGTGGTTACGCCGGCAATGACCCGACGCGGCGGCGATCGCCGGCCGGTCGTTTCCGGCCACGGATGGCCTCACGGTTAGGTGCGTTGGAGAGCTGTGGTGCGGGGCATCCAATGGTGGTCGTGGGGATGCTGGGGACGGCGTGTAACGGCGGCGGCGATGAGCTCAGGCGGCGGCGGTTTCAGTCGTCGGCAAAGCGGCAGCTGCGGCGTGCATTCGAGAAAACGGAGAGGGGGCAGAAGGAGCAGCAGCTCACAGCGGTTGCAGTAGGCTTCCAAGCTGGCTCGGGGAGGGCCGGAGCTGAGCGGGGCGGCGAGGCCGATCTCCGGCGGCCGAGGAGGGGAAAAGCGTCGGGGCGACGCTTCGGGGCTCTTCCGGTCACGTGAGCCGTCGTGGAGGATGAGGGAGGCACGTCGGAGCTCGGGGCCGCGTCGGAGAGGTGAGGGGAGTGGCAGTGGCCGTAGCAGCAGCAAACGGCGGCGACGTCGTGTTCGGTGGTGCTGCGGGGAGGGAGCTAGAGGAGAGGGAGCTCCAGAGTGAGGGGAGAGTGAGAGGGGGGCCTCGGTCATCTCCAGACGCGGATTAGGACGAAGGGGCGGCCTCCAGCGCGAAGCAGGAGGTGGAGGGCTCCGCGGGTGCGCGCGTGTGTTCGCTCCTGCCTACTGGCAGGAGGAAGACGACGAGCGAGGAGGTAAGTGGGCTAGGCCAGCCAGCTACAGTGCTGGGCCGGTTCATTGGCGCCAGGTAAGTCCTTTCCTCTCTCTCTCTCTCTCTTTATTGTTTTTCTAATTTTTGCAGATTTGTTTTAATTTGCTTTGCTAACCAAATTATTTTTGCAGCTTCTGGGAATTATTGTGGATGCAAAAAGGTTTATCCTAGAGCTCCACAAAATATTCCAGGATCATTGGAGCAATAAAAATATTTATAGATTTTTTTGCTCCAACTCAAATACAATTATGATTTAATTCAATGGCCAAAATGTCCTGGAAAATTATGCATCATCTATGGCAGAGGCTTTCACCTTTTTCCATAAATCATGAACATTTTATAAGGATATTTTGAGTTCGTTGAAAATATTTTGGTTGAACCTATTTGAGTTCTTTTGGTGCTAGGGTTTTATCATCCCCCATTTCAATCTTAAATAAAATTTAAACATGATGCACTCATGGAGCTAGTCTAGTGCAAAACCAGAAGCTAGGGATGTGACAACTGTTGTAATCCGTATGCTGTGTTCTATGTATGTTTTCGTGCTTTCGTCCTTATTTTTGTTTGTCTCTCGGTCAAACAGAAATGTTTGAGAGGGTTGGCAATGTGTGCTAACAAGATTTTAATCAGTAGAGCACATACACTAAAAATGACATTGACTCGTCTCGAGTCTATAATAAAATGTGCGCTGGTGTAGGTATATGTATACCAGGATTACATATACCCAATAGCATTAAAACACTTGAGTATGATTTGCCTGCTGTGTTTTTCATTGCATGGTTTTTGCCTCTGTCTGTTTGCTAGTTTAGATTTTACTGCATACTGCACGCATACCAGGTCCAACCACGAGTACATTTGGGCAGTACTCGGGGAAATGCAAAGTCACATATCCCTATCTATCTGTGGATACGTCGTGTGCCGGATTTCCAACTCTAGAAACCCCGCAGAGGCATTTCCGCTTGGAAATTCCTCGTCTCTAATTCTTTTTCCTGATTTCATTTCCGGAGAAACACTGCCAATTTTATTTCACTCGATCCAGTACATCTACCCCGATACAGGTTTCACCCTTGATTCTACCTCGACACCTACGTTTCGTGGAGGAATCCGCGATTTTTTTTTCTCGGTGCCCCCAACTCGTTTGAATTTAACCAAAGGGTTAAAAATTAACCCCGAGGTTTATCTCCGGAGTTGTTATTCTTCCGTTTGTGCTGTAACCCTAGGAATCTCGAGGACGAGATTTCTTTTTAAGGGGGGAAGAGTTGTTACAGCCCAAAATTGGGTTATCAATTTTTGTGCTGTTATTCTCTCCTGGCACTCATTTTCAAAATTTTCTCCTGAGTTTGCTGGATGACCCTGAGAAAATTTTGTCATTTCCAACCTTTCAAAATCCTGCTCATGTCTTTTTCAGCGGGCAAGACCTCATTTGCATCAGCTCAATTCCTCTTAAACCCTAATTCCAAATTTTTGGAATTTGGATATGCCCTTGTGATTACAAAGGAGCCACCATTTTCCTTGTTCTGTTGATCCTCCCAATTGATCCCAGAGATCATCCTATCTTTCTTAACCTTGGATATGCAAAAATATTGCTAAGTCCAACGCAACATTTTTGAATTATGATTTATTCCTTTTCTTGCCATTCTGAGGAATAAACTCCAAAGGCATAGCTAGCCATCTCCTAAATTCATGAGAATTGGTGGAGTTGATACTTATGCCTAGTCCAAGCTCTGTCAAGTATATTGGCCATAATTAAATAAAGAAAATTGCCTTATATTTAATGCCAATATTGCATTTCTGCCATTTTCCAAAGGAACTAGTATTTTTATAGCAGAGAAAATTCCCACATAAATTGCGGAGCTTGTCCTTGCTATATAATCACTAGTTCCATCCTAATATCATGATTCCACAATTAAAATTTGGCACATGATCCAATGCAAGTTTCTGCCTTCTCTGAAATTTTGCAAAGGAAGTGCTTTATTGCTAAGTCCAATTGAGCTGCAATTTGGCAGGGTGTTTAACATTGTTCAATAACCATGGATACTAAAGATGAGCTCAATCCATTCAACCTAGCTCCCTGTGCAATTTTTCAAAGTTTCTGACCAGAACACAAGTTTGTCAAGGAAGTACCATCATAGTGTTTCTAAATGGGATGAAACTTTTCCATCCTCTCAAGTATCTCAAATCATTATCCTCCACCCAAATTCAGTTCATTTCATTGAACTATGTGAGCACAGGAGCAATTCTTGTTTTCTGTCCAACTTTTCAGTTTGTGAAGCAAGTGTATTTTATCTTGCTCCATTATGACTGATAATTTTTCCAGGCCTTCTCCTACTCATATAACCTATCTCCACAAGATTGTGGCTCATTTAACTTGACCAATTGCCTGAGGATTTTTCTGAAATTTTTGGACAGAAATGATAGCTGTGAAGGAAGTACCATTTTGGTGAGTCCATTTGGTATGAACTATTTACAGAATCATGGTATGTTCAAATCATCTGGCTTTGGCAAGTTATAGCCCAATCCATCACTCCTAGTGAGTGTTTCATCATGATTAAGTTTCTGGGTTAGTTTTGGTGGTTGTACAGCAACTATGGTAAATAGTTGTCCATTTTACCTCAAAACTCCCAGGCCGTAGTACTTTCTACCCCAAGCCTCCCGGACATCAAGTTTACCATTTACCCTCTCTAGTTTAATCTCTAGGATGTTGCCAAGTTTGCAACAGCAAACTTGTGGAGCTTGTTTCACTCATCTCCATTTGTCTCTACCCGATCTTTCACCATGGTAACACTCCACGCTGGAAGGACTACGCGGTAGACATGAATTTACATCAGTTAAAACCCCAGAGCGTGCCATGCCACTGGTGACCACGCGTGTAACCAGCCAAAACGGTGGTCTAGCCACTATGGTCGTCGGCATCGCTGCCCCGACCGACTCTGGCCTCGCCATTAATGCCCAACAGCTCCCCCTTGATGTCGTATTCCCCCTGGACCTCTGGCCCCCTTCGTTTTCTTCTCCGGCGAGCCGTGCCAACGACCAAATAGTGAGCTGCTGTAGCCATCGTCTTCTTCCTCGCTTCTGTCTTCTTCTCCCTCTCGTCCGCGAGCGTTGCTCGCTCCGTGAGCCTCTGCGCCGCGTCTGCTTCCTCCTCGTCGCCTTCCCGCCGCTTCCCGTGAGCCTTAGTCGCGCCTGCCAACACTGCGCCCTCGCCGGTGCGCGGACACGTCGCCCGCCGCGTGCCACCTCCTCCCCTCCTTCCCGAGCTCTCCCCGCGGCTATATATAGCGCCCCCGAGCTCTCTCGCAGTCCGCCATCCCTCCCCGAGCCTCTCCCCGAGCCCGGAGCCCCTCTCTGATCTCTATCGCCGCCGTGGCCGCCGCCTCTGTCCATCTTGAATCCGGCGACCTCGTGCTTTCCCCCTTAGCTCCTCCACCACCAGAGCATTCCCCAAGGTCCGGCGAGCCGCCCCGTAGCCTCGGCCTCTTCTCTCCTCCATCGTAGCCCCCACTTCACCGGCGACCGAAGCTCCTCTCCGCTGCGGGCCCTGCAACCCCTTCTCTGGTGCTCCTCGGCGGTAGTAACCACCACCCCGAGATGCGCCTCTCCGTCCTGCGCATTTCGGTAGGTTGCCCGTCGCCTGCCGTGGTCGGACGCGCTGGCAAGCGCCGTCGGGACGGGCGCCTCCCGTCGGCCAGGCGCGCGTCGATGCGGGAGGTTGAAGACGCCAGGGCCAGGCGGGCCCTTTCCCGCACGGCCCCACCTGTCGGCGACCATAGGGTGTGGGCCCGCTGGCCAAGTCGGATAAGTGGCGGCGCCCTGCCGAGAAACCGTTTTCCGTACGCGAAAGCGTATTTCGGGAAGTGCGCTTTTAGTCGCCGAAAGCGTATTCCTCCTCTTCTTTGGGCCAGAATGCGCTTTCCTTTCTGGAAAGCCTATATCTGAGAAAGACGCGATCTGTTTTTCTGCTAGGGCCCCGTTTGTAATGATTTTCTTTACAGATTGGTCCCTGATAGTTAAACGGTCATATATTTTAACCCACAACTCCAAATGAGGTGAATCCAAAGCCCACTTCTTCGTTTCGTCGAGGCCGTTCCGTTGATGTCATTTTCATAATATTTTCACACAGTGAAAATGGCCTTTTTTCCCTTGCACGTAAACAGCCCCTCCGAGAAGGAACTGTTTCCGGCAAATCTTTTCGCGATCATTTCGCACTTCTTCCTGGAGTATTTGTCGACCCCGAGGCAAGCCAACCTCTTATCATGAGCCCCGAACATGCATGTTGACTTTGCTTGCACCTTGTGTGTGTGTAGTTGCAGTTGTTTCACATCATTTTCGTCTGCAGTTATTATGCCTGTTATGCATGCTTGTGTTTTCATGGTATCTTTTGCCATGCTAATTAAAATGTTGTTAGTGATAATGCCATGTCACTAGTCTACTTTATTTGCATGTCATCGTTATAAACTGTTATGAGGATTGTAATGCACTGTTGATATACTATTGTCATGTCCTTTATGTTATAGTTGTGCACTTGAGGAGTTCAATATTTTGTTCGTGCATTTGTATGCGGCATGTTGCACTCATGTTAAACATGTTCATGATGATGGAGAAGGAAATAAAATGACTTAATAATAACAAACCTCCTCCTTCATTGATGGGATCGAGTCATAGTGCCGCCAAACCGAACTTTTTCAGTGCAGCCACATTTGCCTTCTAGGAGGCCTTAATGCGAGCTATTGTCGTGACCTCTCGCCGGTGCCTCCCACTAGGGAAGGTTATGGGCGTGCTTACCCTGATCAGGTAAGCGGATGTAACCTTGTGTGCTCATTTTTGAGATTTTTGTTACCAGTCCCCGAGTGGGAGTGTCCCCGAGTGGGAGTTGACCACGACGGTGGTCGGGGTGTCTTTGGTAGACACGAGGCCACCCAGGACCAGCACGTTGGGGATTGGGTCGGAGTGGCCGGGAGAGCGTCATGGCAGTAGGTTGGTTTCGTCGGAATGCCGTTGGTCCACCCGAATGGGACGACGAGGCCATGGGTTCCGTGGTGTGGGTACAATGTGCTACCTCTGCAGAGTGTATAAAGTCTATCGATAGCAACAGTTCGTAGTAGGTCCCACTATCAGGTCTTGGTCGAAATGGAGGACAAACTGAAATAATTAAGTTGGTAAATAAATATGTGATAACAAGAATATGGTAACTTGAACTATGAGATAGTCGTGAGGAGTCACGACGATATTTTGATGATGAGATAAGTGGTTGTGATCACCGTAAGGATCACGAGCCAAATATTGGTCATGGTTGTGATCGCCATAAGGATCACGGTTGGAGATCAAGTGTTGGTCGTGGTTGTGATCGCCGTAAGGATCACGAGTTGTTCTTGAGAAAGACCACTTTGGTGGTGTGTTTGTGATCCAGAGATGATCACAGTTGATAAGAGAGTCCGAGGGACTCGGTGCACAAGTTTGGTTGCATTGCTGGAATAATATATCATTATTTGCATTTAAAGAACCATGATAGAACAGAAGGTGATTGCATAATGTTAACATGCTATGTCTGCATTGGATATTATTGGTAGTTTATTTTCAGCATAGTTTCTTGATGCCATGCTATGCTTTGATTGACATGTTAAGTTATGCCCTGATTGAGATAAAATTCTATGTTTTGCTATTACAATGTTATAATCATGTTCTGATATGCCATGTCATTACCATGTTAGTAGATGTTATGATTTTGTTCATGCTTAGTTGATTTTTATCATGCCATGTTTAGTAATTGATATGAGATAGGGTGTTGCATGCGCTCGGTTCTTGCTTTGTCTGCAGCTTGTTTGGATGCTATGTATTTGGCTGTCTTGCAAGTACATTCAATGTACTGACCTGGCGTGTCATGCCAGTTTTGTAGGTCGTACCCGTATTGCTCGCTTGATCCGTCGTGCTAGGCCGTAATCTTGCCAGTCCTGTGAGTTGTGGAGGCCAGCCAGAGTTGTTATGCTGCCAAACCAAGACTTTCGCCGCCATTTTTATTAGACTTCCGCTGTCATTTAATAGCCTTAGGGCTATGCTAGATAATTGTATTCATCAATGATGTAATCTCGTATACATGTATTTGATGAATATTTTTGTACCTGGAATGCTGTATTATGGACCTGTCGTGCGTCAGGTGTTATCCTGGGCTGACGTGCGAAAGCCCCCTGCTCCATGCGGATCGGGGTGCCACATTAAATAAAGATGACCCTCGGGCTCCGGAAACCCAAGGGAAAATAGCTTTGGTAGGCAAATGGAAAAACCAAGGTTGGGCCTTGCTGGAGGAGTTTTATTCAAAGCGAACTGTCATGGTGTAACACCCCAAAAATTTAACCATGATTTATTGATTTAGGTTTTGCCAGGAGAATTTTTTTTATTTTTCTGGATATATCTTTGATTTCAAAACCTTACTTTCCTTTGATATTGTGGAGTTTTTGCCCCAAGTAAAAAAAACTTTTCAAAGATATTATTTGGACTTGTATACCCTCTCTTGAACATTTCGTTTATCAGTGAAATTTTCTATATGATTATTTTCCTTGAGCTCTATATCTTTAAAAATGATTTTTCTTAAGCTTTAGAGCCTCTTTTGCACTACAACCCTTTGATAGATTTATTTAAAAATCCCACCAAAATTTGGGGATGACATGTGATGTTCCTAGATCAGTTTTGTGCAAAAATACCCTTTAGTCATTTGGAGATTTTGAGCTTTTCCCCAAGTTTTCAAATCTGGTCCAGTTTGCACTTTTGCACTACAACCTATTTAAATATTTCTTTAAAACTTACACCAAAATTTGGGGATGTTAGTAGGAGTATATTATTCAACTTTATGCAAAAACCCACTGGTATTCTATGGAAAATTTGACCATAACATCCTCTTTTGCTCTCTGGACCAGATTGGCCTTTTCTACTGCAACTCCAATTTTTATTGCTCTATTGCCCATGATTCTTCTTCTTGCTTATAGTCCACCCTACAAAACCCTTAAGTTCAGGAGAATGCACCCAAGATAGTATTTTTGGTCCATGAAACTATGCCTTTTCTTTCTGTCCAGAAATGGTTCTCTCAAAAACTTCCACTAGCAAGTTTCTGTTTTTGCCAAACTAACCTTGCCATCCTCCTTTTCATCCAAAGAGACTAGGATCTGGAGATTTTGGCCACCCCAAGAGTTGCCTAGATGCCCTTAGCATTCTGTCAAGCACCTTGTGTGCATGGTCAGATTTGACATAATTTTTAGTTTGCACACTGGACCTGCTTACTTTGCCTAATCACCACGTCCACTAACCTCCTTGCAAACAATAACCTAGACCTGCCAAACCTCACATGATGTGGAGCCCTCTGGCATGCCATGGCATTTTGCCGAACAGCTCGCGTGCATGCGCTGGGCGCGCCCAGAGCGCACGTTTTGCACGCGCGCGCACCGAGTCGCCGCGTCCCACTGCCGTCGCCCCGCGCTCGTTCTGGCCCTTCCCCACTCGCAGCCGACATGCCCCGACTCCTCCCTCACCGCAGAGCCGCTCCTGGAGCTCCACAGCGCCACTGTCAGGTCGGCCGTGGCCGCTAGCGGCCGGCCACAACAGGCCCCTGCCCTGGACGGCGCCGCCCGAGCCACAGCCGCGCGCCAGCTCGCCCCGAACAGCTCGAGCTCATCCCCTCACCCTGCCAGACCCCGCCAGCCATCGCCACGCGCCCCCTGGCTACAGAACGGTGGTTCGCCGTCAAGCTTATCCCCGGCCGCCGCAGAGCCGACCTACTCGCGCTATAAATAGGACCCCCGAGCTCGCCTAGGCCCTCAGGCAACCTCAAGCCAACCCTCTGGAGCTCCCCTAGCCCGCAATCGACGGAGGAAGGCCGTCTTCCCCATCTCCGGCAGGTTCGGCCGCCGCCACTCCCCGGCTCCGCTCGTCCCAACCAGAGCCTCCCCCGTCCAACTAGTGCCGCCATCCCCTTCCCCTCGATCTCGTGGAGCCACCCAACACCTCAAATTCGCTCGGGAACCGTCGTAGCACAAACACCTAAACTCACCCGAAGCTGCCGTCTGCCGTGGAGCTCGCCGCCGGTGACTCCCTCCATCCCCGCCACCTCCCCGACCACCGAGAGGACCGCCCTGGCCTGGCGGATCCATCCCCCCCCCCCCGCGAGGAGCCGCCGTTCGCCGGCATTGATCGCCGGAGCCCCACCTCTATTCGGCCAGAGCAGGAAGGAGGCGGGGGCGACCGGTCAAACCTGACCAGTGGGCCCCCTGGACCCACTGTCAGCGACCCCGAGCCGGTCCACGCTGGCTAAGTCGACACGTAAAGCGCAAAGTACGTTTTCCCCTCGAACCGTTTTTCTTTTCTGTTTCTTTTATTTATTTATTTTTTAACAGAAAGTTGACTAAAATTTGACTGGCTATAACTTTTTAAATAAAATCCAAATGAGTTGATTCTTTTTCCTACCTCTCTCAAATTTCATCTAGTTTATTTTAATATTTATTTGAAAAAAAATTCAGACAACTTTTTGTACTGTTTTGAAACTATGTGTTAATTTCAATATTTTCAAAAATAGGATTTTTGGAGAGAGGAGAAAACTTTCAAAAGTTCTGGAATGCACCCTGCCTCTCCACAACTTGAAGGCAAGCATTCTAAACCCTGGCATAATATTTTCATGTGTTGTTTGATACGGTTACAACACCCCTCATCTCGGAGTTTACGTTATTTTATCCGATGATATGAACATACTCATAAGTGCATATTGATGATTCCGTGCTATTGGAATTTGATACGTTGTGATAGTAATCACCATCGTATGCCTTTCATGCATACTGGAAGGAATCCGGGAAAGCCTCTGTCTTGGGTAGACACGGGCTTGTCTCTAGTCCTCCGTGGAGACGGTTGTGTCCGGTATGGCATGATGAGGTATGGTGAGTGGTGATTCTGTCCGTTGGTTGAAATATATCTGTTATGCTAATCATGGAGGGAATACTAAAACCTCCTGAGTCGACCATAGATCAAGTCTTGTTCCAGTAACCCCCATACTTGTTTCGTACTACCACTTGTCCCTGGCATAGGTAGGGTACGACTCAGTAAGTTGTCAACCCCTTTCCTAGCACACACCGTACAGAGAGGCCATGGTGGAAGATACCGGCTGCACCCGGTAGGCATGCCACCTGGTCCGGGGGCATGGGTGTTTCCGGCTAGGACCGAGAGGCGGGCACCCCTTAGAGCACGCGATATAAATTTTATCCCATGCTACGCGAGGTTGTAGCCTCCCCACTCAGAGTTTTGCTTAACAGGTGTCGTGGGTGATTCCAGACACCGGTAAGTTAGGCTGGTGTGTGCGGTCAGGTGTGTTTTCAATTGAAAGACCGTGGACGGAATTAGTCCCGATGGACTAAAGGAATCCGTTACTCGTGGCTAAAGAGTACACCCTCTGCAGAGGTTAAATCTATTCGAATAGCCGTGTCCATGGGTAAGGATTACAGTCTGAGATGGGTCAAGTGTCAGTCTTAGTGTCGGTCTTCGGAGGAGAAACTACTAAACCGGAACATGAATCATGACTTCTGACTTATGATGATTATGATTATTACTATATTGGACTAACCCTTTTTATTACTTGAATTATTGAGTATCCCTGGGACGGTTCTACCTCCTGGATATTCATTGTGATTATTTTCTTATAAGCCCTTTATGTGGTGTCACTCAGACGCCCGACTATGGCATGCTTGTTACTTGTTTACTTTATAAGCCCTTTATGTGGTGTCGCTTAGACGCCCGACTGTGGCATGCTTGTTATTTGTTTACTTTATAAGCCCTTTATGTGGTGTCGCTCAGACGCCCGACTATGGCATGCTTGTTATTTGTTTACTTTATAAGCCCTTTATGTGGTGTCGCTCAGACGCCCGACTGTGGCATGCTTGTTATTTGTTTACTATATAAGCCCTTTATGTGGTGTCGCTCAAACGCCTGACTGTGGCATGCTTGTTATTTGTTTACTTTATAAGCCCTTTATGTGGTGTCGCTCAGACACCCGACTGTGGCATGCTTGTTATTTGTTTACGTTATAAGCCCTTTATGTGGTGTCCCTGAGACGCCCGACTGTGGCATGCTTTTTATTTGTTTACCTTATAAGCCCTTTATGTGGTGTCACTCAGACGCCCGACTGAGGCACGCTTTCTGTTGTCGTCCTTTCGAGGCGTCGCTTCAGACACCCGATCGGTGCATTTTTATGTCTATTCTCGGATTGCATATTCATGTTTTATATGAACAACCTGCTTGCGTGCAACATTGGTTTTGATTTCATGACTGACGTTGTGATCATATAATATTTCAGAGCATGATTATCGTTTGTTATATTATACCTGTGTTCATAATGTTTGCGAGTACATTCGAAGTACTCACTAGCTTGTCCCTGGCTATTGTCTTGGCCAGATTTCTTGCTTGGAGAGGAGCGTTGCGATGTCAGCCCCGGAACCCACGCAATGGTGACAACAGCCTCGCGAAGATAGGAGTTAACCTGGTCAGCTGTTCCTGTGGGAAATGGAGTCCCATGGCCACTAATGAACCACAAACCGCTTCCGCCATCAACCACTAGAAACCAGTTGTTGTACTCATAGGCCAGAATGGTCTTTTACTACATATTATGTATTTTGCTTAGAGTTTCTATATCAAGTTGGTGCCTCATCAGCTAACAGTAATCCTGGGGCTGGTGAGCGCAAGGGCCATTTTCTGGGAAATTGATATCCCGAAAATCCGGTCCTGACAAACTTGGTATCAGAGCCAGGCTGACCATTGGCTAATCCTATCTTAGCCAGGTCAATAAACCTAGGTTAACAAGCCCACCAGACCATAACCTAGCCCCGGCCAAGCTTCTCGCGTAAGATAGCCCCACTGTGACCCAACACCTTTTGGCAGTCGGTGCCCAACCTATCAGCCTAGCCTGTCGATCACGCGCCAGTGACCGATGCCTAAATTGTCTCATTCGCAAGCGTGCGAAGGAAGACTCCATCCCCCTTTTTCTATAAAAAGGGCACACTAAGCTCAACACAGCACAGCACACCCTCTTTCCCAAACAGAGCTATAATGCCTGGCCCCGTCGTGCACAATGAAACCACGGCAAACAACCTTGGAGGTTTTGTGACCGTGCTAGCAAACCTCACCCGCCGTGCCTTTGCATTAGAAGAGCCCCCGGAGTATGTTGTGTATCAAGGACCCATGAGCGGTGAGAGTCGTCAATTCTGGGCCACAGTGCACCTCTATGGTAGGGGTCTATCTCCAGAACGGCCCTACAGGTTCACCGGAAGGACAACTTCCTTTGAGCCACAAGCCATCCAACTAGCTGCCCCAGCCATCGACCAAAATACTTTGATGTCCCCAGAAATGCTTCGTCGCCTTTTGGGAACACGCTCCAACGGGATTGTGGCCAACAACCCCCACGAGGGTCATCATCGCTACCGCGACTCTGCAGCCCCTCAGCCCCCTCCAGCTAATCCTGATGGTGAAACCCGTGGAGAAGCCTCGATGTCCACAAGGCATGCCCGCCTAGATATGAACGAAGTAGTATCGAGTCTTAGTATGTCCACGCCCTGTAACTGTGTGATCCTCTATCGCCGTAATTTAATGCTATTTGCTTGTGCGCCCCTATTTTAAATAGTAGCCATGCATAAGTATGTTGGTGTATGATTGCATTTTTAATTCCGGGCGTAGCTACCAAAAACCAACCCCGGAGACACCCACAATAATATTTTCAAACCGGCCCTTAGCAAATCTCGAGGACGAGATTTTTCTTAAGGGGGGTAGTGTTGTAACACCCCAAAAATTTAACCATGATTTATTGATTTAGGTTTTGCCAGGAGAAATGTTTTTATTTTTCTAGATTTATCTTTGATTTCAAAACCTTTCTTTTCTTTGATATTGTGCAGTTTTTGCCACAAGTAAAAAAAAACTTTTCAAAGATATTATTTGGACTTGTATACCCTCTCTTGAACATTTCTTTTATCAGTGAAATTTTCTATATGATTATTTTCCTTGAGCTCTATATCTTTAAAAATGATTTTTCATAAGCTTTAGAGCCTCTTTTGCACTACAACCCTTTGATAGATTTATTTAAAAATCCCACCAAAATTTGGGGATGAAATGTGATGTTCCTAGATCACTTTTGTGCAAAAATACCCTTTAGTCATTTGGAGATTTTGAGCTTTTCCCCAAATTTTCAAATCTGGTCCAGTTTGCACTTTTGCACAACAACCTATTTAATATTTCTTTAAAACTTACACCAAAATTTGGGGATGTTAGTAGGAGTATATTATTCAACTTTATGCAAAAACCCACTCGTGTTCTATGGAAAATTTGAGCAAAACATCCTCTTTTGCTCTCTGGACCAGATTGGCCTTTTCTACTGCAACTCCAATTTTTATTGCTCTGTTGCCCATGATTCTTCTTCTTGCTTATAGTCCACCCTACAAAACCCTTAAGTTCAGGGGAATGCACCCATGAGAGTATTTTTGGTCCATGAAACTATGCCTTTTCTTTCTGTCCAGAAATGGTTCTCTCAAAAACTTCCACTAGCAAGTTTCTGTTTTTGCCAAACTAACCTTGCCATCCTCCTTTTCATCTAAAGAGACTAGGATCTGGAGATTTTGGGCACCCCAAGAGTTGCCTAGATGCCCTTAGCATTCTGTCAAGCACCTTGTGTGCATGGTCAGATTTGACATAATTTTTAGTTTGCACACTGGACCTGCTTACTTTGCCTAACCACCATGTCCACTAACCTCCTTGCAAACAATAACCTAGACCTGCCAAACCTCACATGATGTGGAGCCCTCTGGCATGCCATGGCATTTTGCCGAACAGCTCGCGTGCGTGCACTGGGCGCGCCCAGAGCGCACGCTTTGCACGCGCGCGCACCGAGTCGCCGCGTGCGACTGCCGTCGCCCCGCGATCGTTCTGGCCCTTCCCCACTCGCAGCCGACACGCCCCGACTCCTCCCTCGCTGCAGAGCCGCTCCTGGAGCACCACAGCGTCGCCGTCAGGTCGGCCGTGGCTGCTAGCGGCCGGCCACAGCAGGCCCCTGCCCTGGACGGCGCCGCCCGAGCCACAGCCGCGCGCCAGCTCGCCCTGAATAGCTCGAGCTCATCCCATCACCTTGCCAGACCCCCCCAGCCATCGCCACGCGCCCCCTGGCTACAGAACGGAGGTTCGCCGTCGAGCTTATCCCCGGCCGCCGCGGAACCGACCTACTCGCGCTATAAATAGGACCCCCGAGCTCGCCTAGGCCCTCAGGCAATCTCAATCCAACCCTCTGGAGCTCCCCTAGCCCGCAATCGACGAAGGAAGGCCGTCTTCCCCATCTCCGGCAGGTTCGGCCGCCGCCACTCCCCGGCTCCGCTCGTCGCAACCAGAGCCTCCCCCGTCCAACCTGTGCCACCATCCCCTTCCCCTCTATCTCGCGGAGCCACCCAACACCTCAAATTCGCTCGGGAACCGTCGTAGCCCGAACCCCCAAACTCACCCGAAGCCGTCGTCCGCCGCGGAGCTCGCCGCCGGCGACTCCCTCATCTCCGCCACCTCCTCGACCACCGGGAGGACCGCGCTGGCCTGGCGGATCCATCCCCACCCTCAGAACCCCGCGAGGAGCCGCCGTTCGCCTGCGTTGATCGCCGGAGCCCGCCTCTGTTCGGCCAGAGGAGGAAGGAGGCGGGGGCGACCGGTCAAACCTGACCAGTGGTTCCCCTGGACCCACTGTCAGCGACCCCGAGCCGGTCCACGCTGGCTAAGTGGACACATAAAGCGCAAAGTACGTTTTCTCCTCAAACCGTTTTTCATTTTTGTTTCTATTATTTATTTATTTTTTTACAAAAAGTTGACTAAAATTTGACTGGCTATAACTTTTTAAATTAAACTCCAAATGAGTTGATTCTTTTTCCTACCTCTCTCAAATTTCATCTAGTTTATTTTCATATTTATTTGAAAAAAAATTCAGACAACTTTTTGTACTATTTTGAAACTATGTTTTAATTTGAATATTTTCAAAAATAGGATTTTTGGAGAGAGGAGAAAACTTTCAAAAGTTCTGGAATGCACCCTGCCTCTCCACAACTTGAAGGCAAGCATTCTGAACCCTGGCATAATATTGTTGTGTGTTGTTTGATACGGTTACAACACCCCTCGTCTCGGAGTTTCCGTTATTTTATGTGATGATATGAACATACTCATAAGTGCATATTGATGATTCCGTGCTATTGGAATTTAATACGTTGTGATAGTAATCCCCATCGTATCCCTTTCATGCATACCGGAAGGAATCCGGGAAAGCCTCTGTCTTGGGTAGACACGAGCTTGTCTCTAGTCCTCCGTCGAGACGGTTGTGTCCGGTATGGCATGATGAGGTATGGTGAGTGGTGATTCTGTCCGTTGGTTGAAATATATCTGTTATGCTAATCATGCAGGGAATACCAAAACCTCCTGAGTCGACCCCTTTCCTAGCACACACCGTACAAAGAGGCCATGGTGGAAGATACCGGCTGCACCCGGTAGGCATGCCACCTGGTCCGGGGGCATGGGTGTTTCCGGTAGGGACCGAGAGGGGGCACCCCTTAGAGCACACGATATAAATTTGATCCCATGCTCCGCGAGGTTGTAGCCTCCCCACTCAGAGTTTTGCTTAACAGGTGTCGTGGGTGATTCCAGACACTGGTAAGTTAGGCTGGTGTGTGCGGTCAGGTGTGTTTTCAATTGAAAGACCGTGGACGGAATTAGTCCCGATGGACTAAAGGAATCCTTTACTCGTGGGTAAAGAGTACACCCTCTACAGAGGTTAAATCTATTCGAGTAGCCGTGTCCATGGGTAAGGACTACAGTCTGAGATGGGTCAAGTGTCTGTCTTAGTGTCTTTCTTCGGAGGAGAAACTACTAAACCGGAACATGAATCATGACTTGTGACTTATGATGATTATGGTTATTATTATATTGGACTAACCCTTTTTATTACTTGATTTATTGAGTATCCCTGGGACGGTTCTACCTCCTGGATATTCATTGTGATTATTTTCTTATAAGCCCTTTATGTGGTGTCGCTTAGACGCCCGACTGTGGCATGCTTGTTACTTTTTTACTTTATAAGCCCTTTATGTGGTGTCGCTCAGACGCCCGACTGTGGCATGCTTGTTATTTGTTTACTTTATAAGCCCTTTATGTGGTGTCGCTCAGACGCCCGACTGTGGCATGCTTGTTATTTGTTTACTTTATAAGCCCTTTATGTGGTGTCGCTCAGACACCCGACTGTGGCATGCTTGTTATTTGTTTACTTTATAAGCCCTTTATGTGGTGTCGCTCAGACGCCCGACTGTGGCATGCTTGTTATTTGTTTACTTTATAAGACCTTTATGTGGTGTCCCTCAGACGCCCGACTATGGCATGCTTGTTACTTGTTTACTTTATAAGCCCTTTATGTGGTGTTGCTCAGACGCCCGACTGTGGCATGCTTGTTATTTGTTTACTTTATGAGCCCTTTATGTGGTGTCGCTTAGACGCCCGACTGTGGCATGCTTGTTATTTGTTTACTTTATAAGCCCTTTATGTGGTGTCGCTTAGACGCCCGACTGTGGCATGCTTGTTATTTGTTTACTTTATAAGCCCTTTATGTGGTGTCGCTCAGACGCCCGACTGTGGCATGCTTGTTATTTGTTTACTTTATAAGCCCTTTATGTGGTGTCCCTCAGACGCCCGACTGTGGCATGCTCGTTATTTGTTTACTTTATAAGCCCTTTATGTGGTGTCGCTCAGACGCCCGACTGTGGCATGCTTGTTATTTGTTTACTTTATAAGCCCTTTATGTGGTGTCCCTCAGACGCCCGACTGTGGCATGCTTGTTATTTGTTTACCTTATAAGCCCTTTATGTGGTGTCTCTCAGACGCCCGACTCAGGCATGCTTTCTGTTGTCGTCCTTTCGAGGCGTCGCTTCAGACACCCGATCGGTGCATTTTTATTTCTATTCTCGGATTGCATATACATGTTTTATATGAACAACCTGCTTGCGTGCAGCATGGGTTTTGGTTTCATGACTGACGTTGTGATAATAGAATATTTCAGAGCATGATTATCGTTTGTTATATTATACCCGTGTTCATAATGTTTGCGAGTACATTCAAAGTACTCACTGTCTTGTCCCTGGCTATTGTCTTGGCCAGATTTCTTGCTTGGAGAGGAGCGTTGCCATGTCAGCCCCGGAACCCACGCAATGGTGACAACAGCCTCGCGAAGATGGGAGTTAACCTGGTCAGCTGTTCCTGTGGAAATGGAGTCCCATGGCCACTGATGAACCACAAACCGCTTCCGCCATCAACCACTAGAATCCAGTTGTTGTACTCATAGGCCAGAATGGTCTTGTACTACATATTATGTATTTTGCTTGGAGTTTCTGCATCAAGTTGGTGCCTCATCAGCTAACAGTAATCCTGGGGCTGGTTAGCGCAAGGGCCATTTTCTAGGAAATTGATATCCCGAAAATCCGGTCCTGACACAAGGGGGTCCCATAAATCACCCAACCGCGTAAGGAACGCAAAATCAAGGAACATAACACCGGTATGACGGAAACTAGGGCGAAAAGAGTGGAACAAAACACCAGGCATAAGGCCGAGCCTTCCACCCTTTACCAAGTATATAGATGCATTAATTAAATAAGAGATATTGTGATATCCCAACATAAACATGATCCAACATGAAGAAAACTTCATCTTCACCTGCAACTAGCAACGCTATAAGAGGGGCTGAGCAAAAGTGGTAACATAGCCAAACAACGGTTTGCTAGGAAGGGTGAAAAGGTTAGAGGCCGACATGGCAAATTTGGGAGGCATGGTAAACAAGTGATAGGTAGTGCAGCGTAGCGATAGAACGAAGCAACTACCAAGCAATGATAGAAGTGATATCGAGGGTAATGGTCATCTTGCCTGAGATCCCGCAAGGAAGAAGAACGAGTCCATGAAGAAGACAAACGGACGTAGTCGAACAAATCCTCACAATCACAACGTAACCGAAACTATCATGGAGAAGCGCAACCGGAAAGAAGGAAACATCATGGTAAACAACCATCACATAAACATTGCATGATGCACAACCAAGTATGATGCATGTCCGGTTTAAATATGCATAGCATGGCAAAGTGCAACAAACAATAATACAAGTTAAGTGGAGCTCAATATGCAACGAGTTGCATATTGAAGAAACACCACATTTAATTATTTAGTTAACTCTCGGTTATGTACCCAACGATATTAAATGTTAATCAACATGGGGAGGGGTGAAGCATAAGAAAACTACCTATTTAGGCAAGTTTAAATGAAGCATAACAAACAACAAGTCCGGAAAATCCCCATGTGCATATAGCAATTTAAATGCAAACACAATTTTAAATATTTAAATGTTGTTATCATGATGCGAATGACATATGCAAGTTTTAAGCAATTTTATGAAAATGTTGACATGAGCATGATATGAGACATTTGTCGCCATGGCGGAAGGGAAAGGGTGCCATGGCGGTGAAACGGAAATGGATCCACGGCAACATCCCGATGATCCCACAACTCATCGACATGTCGGTGCGAACAAAAGTGTGGATGTGCAGAACATGCAAAATATGGTGGGGTGATCCCGATTACCGGTTTCCCACGGGTCGACGCATGGCAACCGAGGAGGACCGTGCAAGCAACAAATTCAAACACGGTGCAAACGCGAGCATCTCATACAACATACATGCATTCGTTCACGGGCGTCGTCTCGGGGTTATACCTTCGAAGCGTGCATTTCGGAACGGATCAAGTTCGGTACGATGTAGAGGAAGTAGTCGTTCACGGGTCGTCGTGGGAAGTAGTTGTTCACATCGCGACGGTATTGGAAGTAGTCGTGCTTGCGATGGTAGTGGAAGTAGTGGTACACGGCCGTGGTGGAAGTAGTTGGGTTCCTTGTTGTACTTGCGTTTCGGTGTGGTACTTAGCGAGTCCAGGATGTAGAGGTACACTAGTCGTAGCCGTGTAGTTGTTCACGTATCACCGTGGTGTAGTCGTACTTCGCGTCCGCATCAACATGTCCATGATGGCCAAACAAACCAATAGCGACCGAAGGCCGCAGGGTGCGAGGTAAAGCTTGAGCGGTGGGAATGGCATGGGCATGCAACAGAGCAAAGGGGGCGTCGGGGCTCATGGGCGGCATGGACGGGCAGAAGGCGCTCGGGATCGAGCTCCTCTCGATCCAGAGCATGGATGCAGGCGCGGGACAGAGGTGGAGGCCCGACGAGGTCGGCGGCTTAGGCCTCCATGGGGCGGCGAAGGACGAAGTGGCCGGCGTCGGCCTTGGCACAGAGCAGGGGAGGCGGAGCTCCTGCTCGGGGAGGTGCGGCGAGGGGAACCGTGTGGACGAGGACGAGACACAAATCTGGGCGGCGGGAGCCCATCTCCGACGATGGTGGCGGCGCTGGAGCGGCTTGTGTGAGGGCGGGGATCAACCGAGGCGCTGTAGAAGCGGCGCCAGGGGACGAGCACAACGGCGCTCGGGCGCGAGCCTCCTTCTGTCTTCTTGGCGGCACGGGAGGGCACGAGAGGGTGAGAGCGAGGGGTCAGAGAGAGATGGCGGTGCAGCGGGGAAGCGAGAGGGAGAGATCGATAGGAGGGAGAGTGGCTAGCGAGCGACGGGTTCGAGCGCTGCGTGTGTGAGTGGCGGCGGTGTGGGAGGACGAGAGGTAGAGGAGGAGATCGGGTGCGGGCATCGGGCTAGGGTTAGCAGCGGGGGCCTGGCCTCTAGGAGCAAATGGGTCGGCCTGCTGGGAGGACAAAGTGGCCAGCTGGGCTTCTCTTCTCTCTCTCTTATTTCCTTTTAGCAGAAAAGTATTAGAGAGAAGAAAAAGAAAGATAGGGTTAGGGAAAGAATTTGCGCATGCGGGTAATTTTCCCGGACTCACAAAAATGTCCTTGTTCCGAGAAAATAGAAAAGGCCATGGTTGAAAGATTTAAATTCAAACTCATTTGATTTAAATACAAATGATTTGAACTAGGACAAGGTTTAGGAGTGGCCAAAATGTTGAGATTTTTGGTGGAGCTCCGGAAAGTGAAGAAAGAATTTAGGGCAAAGTTTTTAGACCAAACTTGAGGCAGAAAAGGCACGGAATTATTTTGCAAGTGTGTTATGGTTAATTCCAAAGTTAATGGAATATTTGAATATAGCTCCCTAATAATATTGGGAGATTTTTATATGTTGTAAAGAGAAATCACCATGTGCATTTCCCTCGATTTAAATGGATCGAAGATCCATGCAATTTATTTAGTTGAGTTTTTAAAAAGGGTTGCATGATGACATGATGCAATGCAAGAGATGCAACAAACAAAACAAATCACACGACGAAACTCAGAGCATCTGGAAGTCTTCTGGAGCGTCGGTCTCGAGGCGTTACAACACTCCACTACAAGAGGATCTCGTCCCGCGATCTACGATGGCACCGGAGAGAAACGGAAGAGGAAGAGAAGAGGTAAAACTAAGTTGCTTCTTCGACAAATGAGTGAAACCTAAGATCCTTGAGAGGTTAAAAAGTTGAAAGAAAGAACACAACGGAGTTGAACACAATTGTGAGCACTGCGGTAGAAAATAGAAACAAGGAACACCATGTGATCCTTGGTGGTTGCAAAGATATGAATGACGAGTACAATGGACAAGAAGGAATTGGAACCACTCTGGTTGAAACAAGATAAACAAGGAATGCGAACGAAAGAATGCAGGCAGCACTCCAGTAGAAAAGAGAAACAAAACTTGGCAAAACGGGAAGAACTTGAAAAGAGGACACGACACTCCGGTTAAATGGATAAGCATGAAAAGAACAAGATCCACAATTCGAGAAGATGAGTGAAGAGAGCAACATCACAATGCCTCCGGAAAAAAGAATAGAAGATAGATCATTGGAATAACAGAATGGAGAAGAAAATGCCAACTTCCGCCACAACTAAGCTTGGAAAGCACCCTTCCAAGAAGGTTATAACAGAGTTGATGGAAAACCAACAACGAAACGAGTAAGCTTGTAGTGGACTTATGGAAAACATCTCAAGACTATGAGGTGACAACCGGCCACTAATGGAAACCATTGATTTGATTGAGAGCACCAAAGAGATGAAAAACTTCTTCACCGAGATAAGAAGGAGAAAATTGGATCATTGATAAGCACCACAAATAGCTACATTCCTTAGGGAAGGTTGTAGGTGAAATATAACCCAATATAACTCCAACAAAAAGATTGATTGGTTGAAAAGATCTCTTGAACGAACAGAAAATGATGGATTTAAATATGTCACTCTTGAAAACTTGTGAATCATGAAACACGAAGGGAAATTATCAAGAATGACATAACACCATCTCAAAAGATAAGATAGAGAGAATTGCACTTCGCAATGCAAGATGAAGAATGCTTGAACTCCTCCAACAAGAATCTTGAAGAACACTTCGAGAATGAATTAAATCCTTGATGAACCACCATGTAGAGCCTCCATGAAGAACTCCGGTAATAAAAGGATGATAAAAAAAGAGAAGTTGAAAACATAAGGTGAAACCTTGCGATGATTTATACGGAGCTTCGCGACGAGATAATGCGGAAAACTTGGAACTCCGGAAAAGAAAAGATGAAGCATCTC
The DNA here is from genome assembly GCF_018294505.1 of Triticum aestivum. NCBI lineage: Eukaryota > Viridiplantae > Streptophyta > Magnoliopsida > Poales > Poaceae > Triticum > Triticum aestivum. Next base: position 298,040,315 of record NC_057814.1, on the reverse strand, counting down.
GAACCAAGAAAATGACATGATGAACAACTCTGGAAAGAAGAAACTAGACCACTTGGATGAAACAATAATAAGAATTACGTTATGCGTATCCTTCACCAATTTAGATTGATGACAAGCAACGGATTTGGCATACTACTTATTCTCGTATAAAGGATTAAGAGAGATATAGCGTAAACTTGAGAAAAGTCTTCAACGATCCGCCGGTAGGATTTGGAAAGAACGAATGAATCTATATGATAACAAAGGAAGAGAACTCTTGAACGAACCACCGTAAGAATTGAAAACGAACGAAGTAACGGGATGAATCACCGGTAAGAATTTTAAAACGAACGAAGATACTTGGGGAACTTTAGATACAAGAGAATGAAGAGATCACGAGTTGACTAGGGAATACTTGAGCGATGCACCGGTAAGATTTGGAGAACGAGAGCTGAAAGGTGGAATGAGTAATTCTGAGATGATGGGTTCCGGAGAATCAAACTGAAAAGACTCCTGAATTGCTCCGGATGGGTGAAAAGAATTCTCACAATCGAAAACAATTATGAGAGGATGGCATCAAGCTAGAACCATGAATCTTGAAGAGAATGGAACAAGATTTAAGAGAAACTCTTCTTCGGTCTTCAAATGCTGAGAATGAAGATGAGAAACACCACCATGAATTTTTGAGATACTCCGGGATGAAAATTAGAAAGGTTGAACCAACGATGAAAAGAATTTGAAAGATCTTGGAGAAAGACATTTGACTGATGATAATTCATTCTTATGTCAAACTTTGCAATGAATTTGATAATAACTCCGAAAAGAATTAGAAGAGTCAGGTAAGATCCTGGAAAAAGACCTATGGGTTAGGGCCCACTCAAAAGAAACACCGTTGAAATGATTACTTGAAAAGGAGATTGCACCGGTTATATTAAATGGCTTGAATGAGGTAACAACCTCAAAATAGTTAGAATTGATGCGGAGTGGAAACACGAATCTTCAGAGATATCTTCAGCACTCCGGAACAATTGAATAGCAAGCGGGGAATGATTAAGAGATATACCGGCGTGAGAAAGCATTTGAAAGGATGAAAGGGCTATAATCAACACTGAAAGCTTCAATTGAATCCACCGGAAAAGAATACGAGAATGAAGAATGATAAACTTGAAGCTTCCTGAGCATCTTCCTGAGAATCACTAGATAAGAACATTGATGGAAAAGAATGAAGAAACTTCACATCCATAAGATGGATACATGATTAAGAAATCTGATTCCTTGAAGAAAGAGGGTGGGAGGGCGGGAAAAACAAAGGCAACTTGGGGCATATGGAATAAACACCGTTGAGAAAACTTATAATTGATCTTGCGGATGGGGAGAATGATGGTATCATCTCGAAGACAAACGCACCGGTTGGAAATAGAATTAAGATGGCAATCTCGATGATCAAGAAGGATTAGTATCCCCATAGAAATATGAGAACACCGCCTAGAATAAGGTATGGAATCAACACTTGACATTGAAGCAACTCGAATACCACAACTTAAAACAAAACAAAGGATTGGCTCGCAAAATAAGCCGGAAACAAACATATGATAGAGATTTCGCCCAAAGTGTTCGTGATGAGGCCCCACGGGCACGACGTACAGCGGACGTCACGAATGACAAACAAGACGTCCCCGAATCGGCATAGCCAAGGATTCTTTAAGACGCCTCGCGACCACTGTAAATCGACCGTGACAAGCGAACCACTAGACGTTGGACCCCAATCTCAAATCATACATCCGTTGAAAAGATATTCTAGGAGCTACTTGAATTCCCACCTATAAACTCCTGAAACTTTCTGGTTATCCAATTTGGTGTAGGGGATACAGGGGACAAAATATATCTCACCCAAACTAACAATCCCTAGATCCAGTTGTATCCATCCGTCAACACATAACCAAGAAAACTCCGGAAATCCTGTACCTCAGCCTTCGAAAAGCATCCGTTATACGATTTATGGCAATACTCCCGAACTCCCGCCCTAGTACTGGGTGGCGTCGAGGTAATCTCACCAACAACTGCATAAAAGAGATTTTCGATGTTGGTGAAAAAAACTCAGGTATTCCAGAACTGCAACGATAAAATTGTGACGACAGCACCTCGGAGCTCAACTCCCCGGGACACTGCCACAACCCCTAAATGTCAGGAGGCACCAAGAACAATGTTCTCGTCACAAAACCATCGGAACGATTCCAAGATACCCACGTGATCCTAAAAAATAATTTAGTGAAATTTGAGGAGAGAAGAGTCAAAACTTCTACGTCAGGAGACCTCACTAGAGCACCGAAGGGACTGAGGAGTAAAAAGAATCCTACTCTCCGATATATATAATCCTAAGACTCAAACCATTTTTTTGTTCTAGACTCAACAACGTCAGCGATTCGATCAAGCAGGAGGCTCCTAAGTCGGGGATGGCTCTGATTACCAACTTGTAACACCCACGATGTGGCTATATCTCCCACGTGTCGAGGCACGACTTAGAGGCATAACCGCATTGTGGTTTTGTCGCAAGAAGGGTCATCTTCACACAATCCCATGTAATGAACAAGAATGGGATAAAGAGATGGCTTACAATCGCCACTTCACACAATACATTAATTAAACATACATCAACCAGAGTACACACATAGGTCCGACTACGGAACGAAAAGAAAAGAAGACAACCCCAAATGCTAGATCCCCGATCGTCCCAACTAGGATCCACTACTGATCAACAGGAAACGAAACATAGTAACAATCAAGTCCTCGTCGAACTTCCACTTGAGTTCGATAGCAGCACCTGCACTGGTATCATCGACACCTGCAACTATTGTTGTAGTAATCTGTGAGCCACGAGGACTCAGCAATCCCATTACCATGGGTATCAAGACTAGCAAAGCTTAGTGGGTAAGGAGAGGGATAAGTCGTGAGGTTGCAGCAGTGTCTAAGCATATATGGTGGCAAACATACGCAAATAAGAGCGAGAAGAGAAGCAACGGAACGGTCGTCAACCAGTAATGATCAAGAAGTGATCCTGAACTCCTACTTACGTCAAACATAACCCAAAAACCGTGTTCACTTCCCGGACTCCGCCGAAAAGAGACCATCACGGTTACACACGCGGTTGATGCATTTTAATTAAGTCAAGTGTCAAGTTCTCTACAACCGGACATTAACAAATTCCCATCTGCCACATAACCGCGGGCACGGCTTTTGAAAGATAATACCCTGCAGGGGTGTCCCAACTTAGCCCATTATAAGCTCTCACAGTCAACGAAGGATATTTCTTCTCCCGGGAAGACCCGATCAGTCTCGGAATCCCGGTTTACAAGACATTTCAACAATGGTAAAACACGACCAGCTAAACCGCCCGAATGTGCCGACAAATCCCAATAGGAGCTGCACATATCTCGTTCTCAGGGCACATCCGGATGAGATATCCTACGAGTAAAACCAATCCTCAAGTTTCCCCAAGGTGGCCCCGCAGTCTACTCGGTTCGGACCAACACTCGAAGAAGCACTGGCCCGGGGGGGAGGGGGTTAAATAAAGAAGACCGTCGGGCTCCGGAAACTCAAGGGAAAAAGGCTTAGGTAGGCAAATGGTAAATCCAAGGTTGGGCCTTGCTAGAGGAGTTTTATTCAAAGCGAACTGTCAAGGGGGTCCCATAAATCACCCAACCGCGTAAGGAACGCAAAATCAAGGAACATAACACCGGTATGACGGAAACTAGGGCGGCAAGAGTGGAACAAAACACCAGGCATAAGGCCGAGCCTTCCACCCTTTACCAAGTATATAGATGCATTAATTAAATAAGAGATATTGTGATATCCCAACATAAACATGATCCAACATGAAGCAAACTTCATCTTCACCTGCAACTAGCAACGCTATAAGAGGGGCTGAGCAAAAGCGGTAACATAGCCAAACAACGGTTTGCTAGGAAGGGTGAAAAGGATAGAGGCTGACATGGCAAATTTGGGAGGCATGGTAAACAAGTGATAGGTAGTGCAGCGTAGTGATAGAACGAAGCAACTAGCAAGAAAAGATAGAAGTGATATCGAGGGTAATGGTCATCTTGCCTGAGATCCCGCAAGGAAGAAGAACGAGTCCATGAAGACAAACGGACGTAGTCGAACGAATCCTCACAATCGCAACGTAACCGAAACTGTCAAGGAGAAGCGCAATCGGAAAGAAGGAAACATCATGGTAAACAACCATCACATAAACATGGCATGATGCACAACCAAGTATGATGCATGTCCGGTTTAAATATGCATAGCATGGCAAAGTGCAACAAACAATACTACAAGTTAAGTGGAGCTCAATATGCAACGAGTTGCATATTTAAGAAACACCACATTTAATTATTTAGTAAACTCTCGGTTATGTACCCAACGATATTAAATGTTAATCAACATGGCAAGGGGTGAAGCATAAGAAAACTACCTATCTAGGCAAGTTTAAATGAGGCCGGAAATAACAAACAACAAGTCCGGAAAATCCCCATGTGCATATAGCAATTTAAATGCAAACACAATTTTAAACATTCAAATGTTGTTATCACGATGCGAATGACATATGCAAATTTTAAGCATTTTTATGAAAATGTTGACATGAGCATGATATGAGACATTTATCGCCATGGCGGAAGGGAAAGGGTGCCACGGCGGCGAAACAGAAATGGATCCACGGCAACATCCCGATGATCCGACAACTCATCGAGATGTCGGTGCGAACGAAAGTGTGGATGTGCAGAACATGCAAAAGATGGTGGGTTGATCCGATTACCGGGATCCCACGGGTCGATGCATGGCAACCGAGGAGGACCGTGCAAGCGACAAATTCAAACACGGTGCAAACGCGAGCATCTCATACAACATGCATGCATTCGTTCACGGGCGTCGTCTCGGGGTTATACCTTCGAAGCGTGCATTTCGGAACGGATCAAGTTCGGTACGATGTAGAGGAAGTAGTCGTGCACGGGTCGTCGTGGGAAGTAGTTGTTCACGTCGCGATAGTACTGGAAGTAGTCGTTCTCGCGATGGTAGTGGAAGTAGTGGTACACGGCCGTGGTGGAAGTAGTCAGGTTCCTTGTTGTACTTGCGTTTCGGTGCGGTACTTAGCGATTCCAGGATGTAGAGGTACACTTGTCGTAGCCGTGTAGTCGTTCACGTATCACCGTGGTGTAGTCATACTTGGCGTCCGCATCAACATGTCCATGATGGCCAAACAAACCAATAGCGACGGAAGGCAGCAGGGTGCGAGGCAAAGCTTGAGCGGTGGGAATGGCATGGGCGTGCAACAGAGAAAAGGGGGCGCCGGGGCTCATGGGCGGCATGGACGGGCAGAAGGCGCTCGGGATCGAGCTCCTCTCGATCCAGAGCATGGATGCGGGCGCGGGACGGAGGTGGAGGCCCGACGAGGTCGGCGGCTTAGGCCTCCATGGGGCGGCGAAGGACGAAGTGTCCGGCGTCGGCCTTGGCACGAAGCAGGGGAGGCGGAGCTCCTGCTCGGGGAGGTGCGGCGAGGGGAACCGCGTGGACGAGGACGAGACGCATATCTGGGCGGCGGGAGCCCATCTCCGACGATGGTGGCAGCGCTGGAGCGGCTTGCGCGAGGGTGGAGATCAACCGAGGCGCTGCAGAAGCGGCACCAGGGGATGAGCACGGGGGCGATCGGGCGCGAGCGCTCGTTCTCTCTTCTTAGCGGCACGGGAGGGCACGAGAGGGTAAGAGCGTGGGGTCAGAGAGAGATGGCGGTGCTACGGGGAAGCGAGAGGGAGAGATCGAGAGGAGGGTGAGTAGCTAGCGAGCGACGGGTTCGGACGCTGCGTGTGTGAGTGGCGGCAGTGTGGGAGGACGAGAGTGAGAGGAGGAGATCGGGTGAGGGCATCGGGCTAGGGTTAGCAGCGGGGGCTTGGCCTGTAGGAGCAAATGGGTCGGCCTGCTGGGAGGACCAAGTGGCCAGCTGGGCTTCTCTTCTCTCTCTCTTATTTCCTCTTAGCAGAAAAGTATTAGAGAGAAGAAAAAGAAAGATAGGGTTAGGGAAAGAATTTGCGCATGCGGGTAATTTTCCCGGACTCACAAAAATGTGCTTGTTCCGAGAAAATAGAGAAGGCCATGGTTGAAAGATTTAAATTCAAACTCATTTGATTTAAATACAAATGATTTGAACTAGGACAAGGTTTAGGAGTGGCCAAAATGTTGAGATTTTTGGTGGAGCTCCGGAAAGTGAAGAAAGAATTTAGGGCAAAGTTTGGATACCAAACTTGAAGCAGAAAAGGCATGGAATTATTTTGCAAGTGTGTTATGGTTAATTCCAAAGTTAATGGAATATTTTAATATAGCTCCCTAATAATATTGGGAGATTTTTATATGTTGTAAAGAGAAATCACCATGTGCATTTCCCTCGATTTAAATGGATTGAAGATCCATGCAATTTATTTAGTTGAGTTTTTAAATAGGGTTGCATGATGACATGATGCAATGCAAGAGATGCAACAAACAAACAAATCACACGACAAAACACAGAGCATCTGGAAGTCTTCTAGAGCGTCGGTCTCGGGGCGTTACAATATATTACAAGCCTCTTACAAACCAAAGCTTCTCGCAACCCTCGTGGTTCCGGTAGGGAAACATGCCCCTCTTGTGGGCGAAACGATAATCGCTGCCTCTTCTTGCCTTGAACTTTGTTTTCTACAGGCAACATAGAATAAGGAGTGTCGTGCTGAAATTTGAAACTGTTCAGGGTTCGTTTGGCCATTGTATATATTAATTAAGTTTTCTAGGCATTTAATGTAGTCCATAATTCAAATTTGAACTACAAGCACATGCTCCAATGAAGCAAAATGGGTGGGAAATCATAGATGTGTCATTGGGTGCATGTTTAGGTCTGATTTAAGGACTGGGAATGAAATACAAACTTCTCATCGTCCTGAAACATTGAGAATCTCGGTTTTTAAATCCCAGTAAATCTAAAACTCAACCAAAAAATATGAAACTTGGCATGGTTTCGTGACATGGCACATATATGCCGTGGTAAAAAAATCGTCCAGTTTGAGACAAGGTGCACACATTAATAGCCAACGAAGTCCTTTTTGAATCAAATAGCTGACACGTTAATATCGCAAACGGTTGTATTATATGAACCGTGTCAAAATTTAACCATACTCAGTGGCGTGCATGCAATTGTTTGATTAGACGGGATGAGTGCGAGAAGTCCACCGTGCAGGCTCGACAGGACGCGTGCGAGCAATCCGTCGCGCAGGCTCGACGGGACGGATGCATCCTGTCCACCTCGCAGGCTCGACGGGACACGTCCGAGCAGCAAGGCCTCCCATGCTCACCGAGAAGCGAACTCTTTGACCTCCTTGCACCAGCTGCCGTCCGCCTCGCTCACAACTTCTCCATTAATGCGTTAATTAAAGCACCTGGACGGAGGGTGTTTGCTTGTGATCGCACGGCAGCATTTGCTTTGTTCGAGTTTCCAACTCGTATTCCGGCCTAATTTAAATTGCCACATAGGGCAATGGATAATACGACAACAAATAAAATGGCAACGGATAATACGACGACAAATTTACAATGGCGCAGATAATAATTGTCTTACATATTCTGGATAATTTAAAATGCCACATGCGGCAAAGCCCGGAAGACACGAGGGCAAGAGAAGAAGGAAATCACAGACAACGATCTGGGTCTCTATCGTCTCTACTCGTCGATGGATAGCCGGGCGACGACATCCTCCTGCTCCTTCTTCAATAACTCACAACTTTGCTTGAAAGCAGCCACGGATTCCTCCACCTCCTACTCGCGCTCAATCCAGAGCTTCCTCAAGTCAGCCATCAGTTCCTCGACAACCACTGTCAGCGTCATCCCCGAGGCACTACTTTGCTCATGCAGCATCTTCCAGCCGGCGGCCTCCTCCTCCTTCTTGGCGAGTGCCTTGAGGAGCTTCGCATTTTCACCCATGCATTGCTCGACGAGGCCGGTCACCTTGTCAACCGAGGCATCGCTGATCTCAACCAGCTTCATCAAGCCGTCGACTAGCTCCTGCTGCTTAATGAGGCCAGTGAGAATGTCGTTGTCGCCGGCCAAGGACTTCAGGAATGCCAACTCATCGCGATGGATGACGTGGCAAGTGCGCTTGTGAGAGCCCTCGCGTGCCCGTGAGAGCTAGTTCAAGGGCTCCGTGGCGCGCCGGGACATCTCTGCTACGGCTGCCGCTTCGCGGCGGGACCTCTCTAGTGCTTCCGTGGCCTTGGTCTTTGCTGCCTGGTTATATGTCCACCCGAAACTCCTCCTACCGGTCATGGCGGAACGAGTTGACAAGAAAGACGGGTTTTGTGGGTGATGAGGAGAGGAATTGTGAAGTAATTTTCAAGCGGGTAGCTTTTATAGCCCATTGCTAAGTGTGAACACATATTAGTTTGATAGGTGTGAACAGATTTGCAATTACATATTACATTGTAATCTGCACACTGGTGCAGAGACCTGCTATACAAACTGTTTTTAACCCCTTTCCGCGACGGCGTTTGGAACCGTCGCCAAGTGAGTGTGGGCGATAGGGGGTCCTTCCCACACGACCCAGGAACCATCGGGGATAGGCCCTCCTGGCACACAAAATGAGCTCGTGTGCGATTTGGTGAGGCATCAAAACCCAATCGTTTCCGCTCGCATGTACATCCCTGTAGTGCCCACGATGCGGCTATATCTCTCACGTGTCGAGGCACGACTTAGAGGCATAACCGCATTGTAGGTTTTGTCGCAAGAAGGGTCATCTTAACACAATCCCATGTAATGAACAAGAATGGGATAAAGAGTTGGCTTACAATCGCCACTTCACACAATACATAAATAAATTCATACATCATTCAAGATACACACATAGACCGACTACGGTCAAATCCAAATAAAAAGAAGATAACCCCAAATGCTAGGTCCCCGATCGTCCCAACTGGCCTCCACTACTGATCAACAGGAAACGAAACATAGTAACGACCAAGGTCCTCGTCGAACTCCCACTTGAGTTCGGTAGCATCGCCGGCACTGGTATCGTCGGCACCTGCAACTGTTTTGGTAGAATCTGTGAGTCACGAGGACTCATCAAACTCACACCCGCGAGATCAAGACTATTTAAGCTTATGGGTAGGATAGGGTAATGAGGTGGAGCTGCAGCAAGCACTAAGCATATATGGTGGCTAACATACGCAAATAAGAGCGAGAAGAGAAGCAACGCAGCGGTCGTGAACTAGAAGTGATCAAGAAGTGATCCTGAAACTACTTACGTTCAAGCATAACACAAGAACCGTGTTCACTTCCCGGACTCCGCCGAAAAGAGACCATCACAGCTACACACGCGGTTGATGCATTTTAATTAAGTCAAGTGTCAAGTTATCTACAACCGGACATTAACAAATTCCCATCTGCCACATAACCGCGGGCACGGCTTTCGAATGTTCAAACCCTGCAGGGGTGTCCCAACTTAGCCCATCACAAGCTCTCACGGTCAACGAAGGATATTCCTTCTCCCGGGAAGACCCGATCAGTCTCGGAATCCAGGTTACAAGACTTTTCGACAATGGTAAAACAAGACCAGCAAAGCCGCCCGATGTGCCGACAAATCCCGATAGGAGTCGCACGTATCTTGTTCTCAGGCCACACCGGATGGGCAAGACGTCGGGTTGGCATAGACCCTGGTTGCCCAGGGGGCGCCGGACATCGCCCGGTTTGGACCAGCACTCAGAGGAACACTGGCCCGGGGGGTTAAGATAAAGATGACCCTTGAGTCTGCAGAACCCAAGGGAAAAAGGCATAGGTGGCAAATGTTAAAAGCAAAGGTTTGTCCTTGCTGGAGGAGTTTTATTCAAAGCGAACTGTCAAGGGGTTCCCATAACACCCAACCGCGTAAGGAACGCAAAATCAAGGAACATAACACCGGTATGACGGAAACTAGGGCGGCAAGACTGGAACAAAACACCAGGCATAAGGCCGAGCCTTCCACCCTTTACCAAGTATATAGATGGATAAGGACGAAAAAGAACATGATCTTGACAGAACGAGACGATGTGTCAAAGAAAGCAATACAACAATGCCTCCGGTAGAAATGAAAGAATAAAATGAAAAGAACGGAGAAGAAAACAACATGTTGTACCTAGAGTGAATTTGAGAGAGCATCCTTAAAAGAAGGATAGAACGGAGTTGTTGGAAAACTCAATAGCGAAAAGAATAAGCTTGTTGTGGGCTTATGGAAAACAACTCAAAACTTAGAGGTGAATACATGCCACTACGGAAAACAATTGATTGCTTGAGAGCAACACGGAGATGAAAACTTGATTCGGCGAGAGAATAGTAGAAAAACTTGGATCATTGATAAGCACCACGAATAGCAATATTCCCAATGGAAGGCTTTAGGTGAAATATAACCCAAGATAACTCCAATGAAGAAATGATGGGTTTAAATATATCATTCTTGACAACAAGTGAATCATGAAACATGAATGAAACTGTCAAAATGACATAACACCACCTCAAAAGATATTGTAGAAAGAATTGCACTTTGGAATGCAAGATGAAGAATACTTGAACTCCTCAAAACAAAACATGCGTTGAGCACCATGTTTATTTTGAAGTATGTCTTGACGGATCATAAATTCGAGAGAAATCTTGAAGAATAATTGGAGAATGAAAATAATCCTTGATGAACCACCATGTGAACCTTCCATGAAGAACTCCGGTAAAACAAGGATGATAGAAAGAGAGAGAAGTTGAAAACACAAGGTGAAGCCTTGCAATGATTTAGTTGGAGCTTCGCGACGAGATAATGTGGAAAAACATGGAATTCCAGAAAGAAATATGAACAACATAGAACTAAGAAATTGATACCATTAGGAACTCCGGAAGAAGGAATTGATCACTTGGATGAAACAAGAACAAGAATTATGTTATGCGTATCCTTCACCAATATAAATTGATGACAAGGAACGGATTTGGCATACTACTTATTCTCGTAGAAAGGATTGGAAAGAGATATTGCTCAACTTGGGAAGGTCTTCAACAAACCACCGGTAGGATTGAAACAACAAATACATTAATATGATAACCAAGGAAGAGAATTCTTGAATGAACCACCGTAAGAATTGAGAATGAAAGTATTAAAGGCACAATTCACTGGCAAAAATTAGAAAACAAACAAAGATACTTGACAGAATTTAGATACATGAGAACAAGAGATCATGAACTGATTAGAGGATATTTGAACGATCCACCGGTAAGATTTGGAAAACAAGAGCTGCAGGCTGAGAATGAGTAATATTCAAAAATGATGGCCTTCGGATGATCGAGAAAGGAAGCAACTCCTGAAATGCGTCGGATGGTTGAAAAGAATTCTCAGAGTCAAAAACAATTATGAGGATGGCATGAAGCTAGAACTATGAATCTTCAAGAGAACGGACCAAGATTTAGGAGAAATTCTTCCTCGGTTTTCAAATGTTGAGAATGATGATGGGAACCACCATGAATTGTTGAGGCACTCCGGAATGAAGAATATAAAGGTTGAACTAACGATGAACAGAATTTGAAAGATCTTGGAGAAAGACATTTGGCTGATGGTAAATCAATCTTTCGTCAAACTTCGAAAAGAATTTTGGGAATAGCTCCAGGAAAATTAGAAGAGTCAGGTAAGATCCTGGGAAAAGACCTGTGGGTTAAGGCCCACTCAAAGATACACCATTGAACTGATTTGAAGAGAGATTGCACCGGTAGAATTAAATGGCTCAAAAAGGGATAACAACCTTGAGATATCTTGAATGGGATAGGAATGAAAACACGAATCTCCTGATCTATCTTCAGTACTTCAGAACAAATGAATGGCGAGAAGTGGATGATTAAGAGGTGCACCGGCCTGAGAAAACATTTGAAACGAGGAAAGGATATGATCGACAAAGTTTGCATTGAATCCACTGGAGAAGAAAATGTGACGAAGAATTGATAAACTTGAAGCTCCGTTAGTATCATCCTGAGAATCAATGGATAAGGACATTGATGGAAAGAATGGAGAGACTTCCCATCAATAAAAAGGATACTTGATTAAGAGATCTGGGTCCTTGAAGAAATAAGGGTGGGAGGGCGGGAAAACAAAGGCAACTTGGGGACGGATGAAACGAACAACATTGGGAAAACTATGATATGAACTTGCGAATGTTGGAAATGATTGGATCCACTTCAAGAGAAGCACACCAGTTAAGAAGAAATTGAGATGACAACCTCGATGATCAAGAAGGATTAGTATCTCCATGGAAATATGAGAACACCGCTTAGAATAAGGTATGGAACCAACATTTGACTTCGAAGCAACTCGAATACCACAACTCAAAAAAAACAAAGGATTGGCTTGCAGAATAAGCCGGAACAAACATATGATAGAGATTTCGCCCAAAGTGTTCGTGATGAGGCCCCAGGGGCACGACGTACAGCGGACGTCACGAATGACAAACAAGACGTCCCCGAATCGGCATAGCCAAGGATTCTTTAAGACGCCTCGCGACCACTATAAATCGACCATGAAAAGCGAACCACTAGACGTTGGACCCCAATCTCAAATCATACATCTGTCGAAAAGATATTCTAGGAGCTACTTGAATTCCCACCTATAAACTCCCGAAACTTTCTGGTTATGCAATCAGGTGTTGGGGATACAGGGGACGCAATATATCTCACCCAAACTAACAATACCTAGATCCAGCTGTATTCACCCTTCAACACATAACCAAGAAACCTTCAGAAATCGTGTACCTCAACCTTCGAAAAGCATCTGTTATACGAGTTATGGCAATACTCCCGAACTCCCGCCCCAGTACTGGGTGGCGTCGAGGTGATCTCACCAACAACTGCATAAAAGAGATTTTTGATGTCGGCGAGACTCAGGTATTCCAGAACTGCAACGATAAAATTGTGACGACAACACCTCGGAGCTCAACTCCCGGGGACACTGCCACAACCCCTAAATGTCAGGAGGCACCAAGAATAATGTTCTCGTCACAAAACCATCGGAACGATTCCAAGATACCCGCTTGATCCTAAAAAAATTAGTGAAATTTAAGGAGAGGAAAGTCAAAACATCTACGTCAGGAGACCTCACCAGAGCGACGAAGGGACTGAGGAGTAAAAAGAATCCTACTCTCCAATATATATAATCCTAAGACTCAAAACATTTTTGTTCTAGACTCAGCAACGTCAGCGATTCGATCAAGCAGGGGGCTCCTAAGTCGGGGATGGCTCTGATAGCAACTTGTAACGCCCACGATGCGGCTATATCCCTCATGTGTCGAGGCACAACTTAGAGGCATAACCGCATTGTAGGTTTTGTCGCAAGAAGGGTCATCTTCACACAATCCCATGTAATGAACAAGAATGGGATAAAGAGTTGGCTTACAATCACCACTTCACACAATACATAAATAAATTCATACATCATTCAAGATACACACATAGACCGACTATGGTCAAATCCAAATAAAAAGAAGATGACCCCAAATGCTAGGTCCCCGATCGTCCCAACTGGGCTCCAGTACTGATCAACAGGAAATGAAACATAGTAACGACCAAGGTCATCGTCGAACTCCCACTTGTGTTTGGTAGCATCGCCTGCACTGGTATCGTCGGCACCTCAAACTGTTTTGGTAGAATCTGTGAGTCACGAGGACTCAGCAATCTCACACCCGTGAGATCAAGACTATTTAAGCTTATGGGTAGGATAGGGCAATGAGGTGGAGCTGCAGCAAGCACTAAGCATATATGGTGGCTAACATACGCAAATAAGAGCGAGAAGAGAAGCAACACAGTGGTCGTGAACTAGAAGTGATCAAGAAGTGATCCTGAAACTACTTACGTTCAAGCATAACACAAGAACCGTGTTCACTTCCCGGACTCCCCCGAAAAGAGAACATCACGTCTACATAGGCGGTTGATGCATTTTAATTAAGTCAAGTGTCAAATTATCTACAACCAGAAATTAACAAAATCCCATCTGCCACATAACCGTAGGCACGGCTTTCGAAAGTTCAAACCCTGCAGGGGTGTCCCAACTTAGCCCATCACAAGCTCTCACGGTCAACGAAGGATATTCCTTCTCCCGGGAAGACCCGATCAGTCTCGGAATCCCGGTTACAAGACTTTTCAACAATGGTAAAACAAGACCAGCAAAGCCGCCTGATGTGCCGACAAATCCCGATAGGAGTCACACGTATCTCGTTCTCAGGGCACACCGGATGGGCAAGACGTCGGGTTGGCATAGACCCTGGTTGCTGAGGGGGCGCCGGACATCGCCCGGTTTGGACCAGCACTTAGAGGAACACTGGCCCGGGGGGTTAAAATAAAGATGACCCTTGAGTCTGTAGAACCCAACGGAAAAGGCTTAGGTGGGAAATGTTAAAAACCAAGGTTGGGCCTTGCTGGAGAAGTTTTATTCAAAGCGAACTATCAAGGGGTTCCCATAACACCCAACCGCGTAAGGAACGCAAAATCAAGGAATGTAACACCGGTATGACGGAAATTAGGGCGGCAAGAGTGGAACAAAACACCAGGCATAAGGCCGAGCCTTCCACCCTTTACCAAGTATCTAGATGCATTAATTAAGATAAGAGATATTGTGATATCCCAACATATCCATGTTCCAACATGGAACAATCTTCATGTTCGCCTGCAACTAGCAACACTATAAGAGGGGCTGAGCAAAAGCGGTAACATAGCCAAACAACGGTTTGCTAGGAAAGGTGGGTTAGAGGCTTGACATGGCAATATGGGAGGCATGATATAGCAAGTGGTAGGTAGCATGGCATAGCAATAGAGCGAACAACTAGCAAGCAAAAATAGAAGTGATATCGAGGGTATGGTCATCTTGCCTGTGATCCCGCAAGGAAGAAGAACGAGTCCATGAAGAAGACAAACTGACGTAGTCAAGCGAATCCTCACAACTCCGGAACGAAACCGAAGCTAACGAGATAAGTAAACTGGAAAGAAGCAAACAACAAGGTAAACAACCAACACATAAGTATGGCATGATGCACAATCAAGTATGATGCATGTCCGGTTTAAAAAGGCATGGCATGGCAAAGTGCACAAAGAATACTACAAGTTAAGTGGAACACAATATGCAACGAGTTGCATATTGACGAAACACCACATTTCAAACATTTAGTTCACTCTCGTTTATGTACCCAACAATATTAAATGTTGTTAAACATGGCAAGAGGTGAAGCATAATTAAACTAACTATTTAGGCAAGTTTAAATGAGGCCGGAAATAATAAACAACAATTCCGGAAAATCCTCATGTGCATATTTTTGATCTGGTACTGTTCTGCCCTAAACCATATTTTAGAGTTGTTAAACATGCAAGGTAATGCCACCATGTCAAACTAGACATTTTTCTACCCCATTTATATATAAAATTTATTTAAAATGGAGCTACGGTTATTTAGTTATGAAATAAATCATTTTAGCATGGCATTTAAGCAAATTAATGCAAACAGCAGTTTAAACATGCATGAAAGTTTGAAATTGTGAAACTAGACAAAATTCTAAGCATTTTACATATATAAGTTATTTACAAATGATGCATGGTTTATTAGATGTGAACAATGCAAGAATAATGGCATTTCTGTAATTATGGATGCAATGGTAAAATACTAAAACCAGAGAAGGAAAAAAACATACGTGGGCCGGATTGCAACACAGTGCAGCGGCCCAGGAGGAGATTTGGCCCGGCGGTTGAGTGTGCAAAATAACAGGAAAACAGAGCAAAAATGGGGCCGTCTGGGACTTGGTCCCACGACCTCCTGCGTGAAGGTGCAGCGCGATGACTAGCTGGGCTGAGATGCAATTATGGATTGGAAGGGGTTCGGCTCTAGAATACACGGCTGGTCGAACTGGTCTGGACTGAAGAATAAAGAGCAAAAAGGGGAAATAGGGACGCCTGGGATTTGAACCCCAGATACCTCAGATTAGCATGCGCGACGATGACCACCAGGCTAGCGAAGGGATTGTGCTCAGTTGGGGTGCAAGAACTAATAGCTGATCCGAACAGCAAGTCATGGCTTCAGGCACAGACGGCAAAACTCCGGCGACGACAGCCAGCGAAGTCGGCGGCTTCTGCAGCAGAAGAGCAGCGGCGTGGGTGCGGGATTTGCAGGGGAGGTAGATGCGCTGTGCGACACATGCGTACAGAGGCTCGAGCATGGCACGGCGAGGCGGATGGAAGTGGCAGCTTGGCGGCCATGGGGCGAGAAGCGAGGCATGCTGCGGGCGTGGGTGTGCACGTGAACAAGAGCTTGCGCGAGGCCGAGCCTGGCTTGGCCATGGCTACAGCCATGGCGGCCAGCTGGAATGGAGGTGTGCGGGACTCGGGCGCGTGCTGCAGCGGGTTTGGCGCTAGATCATCCATCAAGTCGAGCTTAACAGAACCAACCTGAAGAACAACCAACAGAGGCTGATTGCGCCGTGGCTGGGCAGCTGGGCACGCACGGCAGTGTGCGCGTGTGTGCAGCGAGGAGTGTGCGCAGGTGCATGGGTGGTGCTGCGTGTGTGCATGGAGGCAGTGAGTGTGGGTGCTCATGTGCGTGGCTATGGTGACCGGAGTTGTGCTCGCGGAGATCGGCACCTAGGGAAGCGTACGACGAGGAGAAAGGCATGAGGAGGAGCAGGGCATCACCGTGGGCTTGCTGGTGAGGACGGACTCGTCGGGGAAGCAGAGGTGAGGGCGGAGGCGCCGATCGGAGGAGACGGTGGCCCGTCCATAAAGGAGTCGAAGGAGAGGAAGAGGACGTCGAGGAACTTGGCGTCTTCGGGCTTGGATCGCCGTGGGAACGGGGTCGCCGTGGAGAGGATCCCGTCCATCTATGGGCGCGGATCGGTAGAGGAATTCGACAGGGCGACGGAGAACATGCCAGAGAGGAACTTGAGCTATGCCGGCCACGGGGACGATGATGGACATCGACGGTCTCTTTCTCTCCTCTCGGTGCTCTGTTCTAAGGAAGAAGAAGAAACAGGGGAAGGGAGAGGCTGGCGGCGGCAAGGGTGGAAGAGGGAAACCCTAGGAGAGGGAGCGGGGAGGTCTTATAGGGGGCGGGGGCGCGGCTGGCTTGCCACCGTGGCCATGTGCGGGCGCCCCTGTGGGTTTTACCGTGAGAGAGAGCGAGCAAGGGAGGTGGAATAAAAAGGTGAGGGGAAGAGGATGACAGGTGGGGCCGGCCCGGTGCATGTGGGAAAAATTACTAGGGAAGAGAGGAGTTGGGCTGGGTCGACTAGGCTGCTGCTGGACTACTTATCTCTTAGCCTTTTCATTCTTTTCTTATTTCCCTCATGCAGAAATATGTTGAGAAAAGAAAGAGGGCTTAGAGGTAGAATATTTCAGAAAACAAGATACCCTTGGAGCGCTGGAATCATGCACAAATAGAATAAAATGGTTTGGTAATTTTTAGGGATAGAAAAATAATTCAGGTTTGAATTAAATTCAAACTTGAGCCATTTTTGAACCCAACCAAAACATCTTAAACTTAGCTGAAAATTGGCAGATATGGTGTAGGTATGGATTACGGAATTTAGAAAGATAGTGAACATTTCTTTGGAGCAGAAAAATGCCACTTGCAATAATTGGGAGAACAGAAAGAATTGGACGCGCTGACTTGGTTTTGATGAAACTTGGTGGAACCAAGTTGGAGCTTGAGGACAAGAAAAGGGAAGGCAAGAGGAAGAACACACCCAACCACACAAATGGAAACAAGGCAACATGAACATGATGGATGAAAATGCACATGGCAACATACATGAAGATGGAATGCACAAAGTGAGAAGAAAAGATAACACAAGCATGATGATGCAACAATTTATTATGCCAATCATGGCAACCCATACATGGCAACAACAGAATAAATGGAAGGCAACTGGAGCATCGGTCTCGGGGCGTAACAACACGCCACCACTACAAGAGGATCTCGTCCCGAGATCTAAGGATGGCACCGCAGAGAAACGGAAGAGGAAGAGGTAAAACTAAGTTGCTTCTTGACAAACGAGTGAAACCACGAACCTTGATAGGTTGGACAACCTGAAAGAAAGAATACAACAAAGATGAACGAGATTGAAAAGCTCTGTTATAAAAGAGGAACAAGGAACATTCTGAGAACCTTGTGGGTTGAAAGACATGAAACAAGGGCTTAACGAACCAAAAGAATATGAAACCAGACTGGTATAACGAGATAGCCAAGGAACAAGAATGACATAATTTGACAGCACTCCCGTTGAACATGGAATGAATAGAACAATAACTTGACAAGATGGAAAGAACTTGAATAGAACAATGCTCATGTTAAATGGATAAGCACGGAAAGGAACATGATCTTGACAGAACGAGATGATGTGTCAAAGAGAGCAATACAACAATGCCTCCGGTAGAAATGAAAGAATGCAATGAAAAGAACGGAGAGAAAACAACATGTTGTCCCTCAAGTGAATTTGAGAGAGCATCCTTAAAAGAAGGATAGAACGGAGTTGTTGGAAAACTCAACAGGGAAAAGAATAAGCTTGTTGTGGGCTTATGGAAAACAACTCAAAATTTAGAGCTGAATACATGCCACTACAGAAAACAATTGATTGCTTGAAAGCAACACGGAGGTGAAAACTTGATTCGGCGAGAGAATAGTAGAAAAACTTGGATCATTGATAAGCACCACAAATAGCAACATTCCCAATGGAAGGCTTTAGGTGAAATATAACCCAAGATAACTCCAATGAAGAAACGATGGGTTTAAATATCTCATTGTTGACAACATGTGAATCATGAAACATGAATGAAACTGTCAAAATGACATAACACCACCTCAAAAAAAATTGTAGAAAGAATTGCACTTTGGAATGCAAGATGAAGAATACTTGAACTCCTCAAAACAAAACATGTGTTGAGGACCATGTTTATTTTGAAGTATGGCTTGACGGATCATAACTTCGAGAGAAATCTTGAAGAACAATTGAAGAATGAAAAGAATCCTTGACGAACCACCATGTGAACCTTCCATGAAGAACTCCGGTAAAACAAGGATGATAGAAAGAGAGAGAAGTTGACAACACAAGGTGAAGCCTTGCAATGATTTAGATGGAGCTTCGCGACGAGATAATGTGGAAAAACTTGGAACTCCAGAAATAAATATGAACAACATAGAACTGAGAAATTGATACCATTACGAACTCCGGAAGAAGGAATTAATCACTTGGATGAAACAAGAACAAGAATTATGTTATGCATATCCTTCACCAATATAAATTGATGACAAGCAACGGATTTGGCATACTACTTATTCTCGTAGAAAGGATTGGAAAGAGATATTGCTCAACTTGGGAAGGTCTTCAACAAACCACCGGTAGGATTGAAACAACGAATACATTAATATGATAACCAAGGAAGAGAATTCTTGAATGAACCACCGTAAGAATTGAGAATGAAATTAGCAAAGGCACAATTCACCGGGAAAAATTAGAAAATGAATAAAGATACTTGACAGAATTTAGACACATGAGAACAAGAGATCATGAACTGATTAGAGGATATTTGAACGATCCACCGGTAAGATTTGGAAAACAAGAGCTGCAGGCTGAGAATGAGTAATATTCAGAAATGATGGCCTTCGGATGATCGAGAAAGGAAGCAACTCCTGAAATGCGTCGGATGGTTGAAAAGAATTCTCACAGTCGAAAACAATTATGAGGATGGCATGAAGCTAGAACTATGAATCTTCAAGAGAACGGACCAAGATTTAGGAGAAATTCTTCCTCGGTCTTCAAATGTTGAGAATGATGATGGGAACCACCATGAATTGTTGAGGCACTCTGGAATGAAGAATATAAAGGGTTTACCAACGATAAAAGAATTTGAAAGATCTTGGAGAAAGACATTTGACTGATGGTAAATCATTCTTACGTCAAACTTCGAAAAGAATTTTGAGAATAGCTCCGGGAAAATTAGAAGAGTCAGGTAAGATCCTGGGAAAAGACCTGTGGGTTAAGGCCCACTCAAAGATACACCATTGAACTGATCTGAAGAGAGATTGCACCGGTAGAATTAAATGGCTCAAAAAGGGATAACAACCTCGAGATATCTTGAATGGATTAGGAATGAAAACACGAATCTCCTGATCTATCTTCAGTACTTCAGAACAAATTAATGGCGAGAAGTGGATGATTAAGAGGTGCACCGGCCTGAGAAAACATTTGAAACGAGGAAAGGATATGATCGACAAAGTTTGCATTGAATCCACTAGAGATGAAAATGTGACGAAGAATTGATAAACTTGAAGCTCCGTTAGTATCATCCTGAGAATCACCAGATAAGAACATTGACGGAAAAGAATGGAGAGACTTCCCATCAACAAAAAGGATACTTGATTAAGAGATCTGGGTCCTTGAAGAAATAAGGGAGGGAGGGCGGGAAAACAAAGGCAACTTGGGGACGGATGAAACGAACAACATTGGGAAAACTATGATATGAACTTGCGAATGTTGGAAATGATCGGATCCACTAGAAGAGAAGCACACCGGTTAAGAAGAAATTGAGATGATGTGACACCCAAAATTTTGGCCTTGTTTTATTTATTTATTAAAATGTTGCCAGGAAATAAAACTTTTCCATTTGTCCAGTTTTTACCTTTTATGATTTTTGGATTTTTGCTTCAAGTGGGAAAAAACCTTCAAAGAGTATTTTTGGACTTGTGTGCCCTCTTTATAAAATCAACCCTTTATCAGTGGATTTATTTGCATAATTATTTTTCATGAGTTTTAATTCTTTTAAAATGATCTTTCATTAATTTGGAGCTCCTTTTTGCACTGCAACCATTTGATAAATGCTTCTAAAAATTTCACCAAAATTTGGGGATGTCATGTGAGTTTTCCCCATCACTTTTATGCAAAAACATTTTTTTGGTCATTGGAGATTTTGAGCTCCACATCAATTTTTTCAAATCTGGTCCAGTAGGTATTTTACACTACAACCCATTTAAATATTTCTTTAAAATTTCTTCCAAGGGTTTGAAGATGTCAATGGATGCATACAATTCATCTTCAAGCAAAAACCCAGTAATGTTCTTTCAAAAATTTAAGTGAATCATCTTCATTTCCATTCTGGTCCAGTTTGGTGATTTGTACGGCAACCCATTTTTTATTTTGCTCTAATACCTTTGAGCTTTTTCCTACCTATAGTCCTCCCTACCAAACTCTTAAGTCCAGGAGATTGGACCCTTTGGCATATTTTTGGTGCATGCAATGTCAGCCTTTAGTTTCTGCCCAAAACTGGTTTTCTAAAATTCTTGCACTATCAACTTTCCGTTTTTACCAAACTAATCTTACCACCATCTCCTGCATCTAAAGAGACACTGATCTGGAGATTTTGGCCACTCCAAGAGTTGCTGAAGTGCATATGACATTCTGTCGAACACCTGGTGTGCATAGTCATTTTTGGCAAGCTCTCGGGTTTGCATTGTGGACTTGAACCCCTGACCTACCCACCTTGTCCACTGAGTGCCTTGTTACCCCTACCTCCATCCTGTGCAGTGCCAGCTCCACCCTCGAGCTCTAGAGCGCGCTGGCATTTCGTCGAGCGGGTGCCGTGCGTGCTCTGGGCGCGCCCAGAGCGCACGTTTTACACGCGCGCGCACTACGCCGACACGCCGCACTGCCGCCCTCGTCGCGTCCCATCTCTGACCCCTGCTCGCCTGCTGAACCCCGCCAGGCACTCGCCCTCTCTCCAGTACCCTCCAAGCTCCCCCTAGCACTCTGCAACGCCGCCTTGGCAGCACGCCGGCGACGGCAGCGGATTCCGCCGCGGGCGGCGCCGCCCAAACCACCAGCGCACGCCAGCTGCCCCGGAGCACAGGCCGTGCTTATCCTCCCGCTCGTCGGAACGCGTTCGTCGCCGCCACGATACCCTGCAACTACAGGAAAGTGGTCACCGGCGATCTTATCTTCTGCCGCCGCTGAGCCAGCCTCGTCACGTTATAAAAGGGAACCCCGAGCTCGTTCAAGGCTTCAGGCGACATCAGACACTCCCCGTAGAGCTTCCCAGCTACTCAACTTCGATCGGAGACCACCGGAGCACCAAAGTCACTTCACCACCTTAGCTTTTCTCCGCCGCGGAGCTCACCGCCGGCGATTCCTTCCACCTCCGACGACCCATCAACCACCCAAAGGACCGCCTCGGTCTAGCCGTTCCATCCCCGCCCTTGGATGCCCGTGAGGCGCTGCCGTTCATCGACGGCGATCGCCGGAGCCCCGCTCCCGTCGGGCAGAAGAGAGGAGAAGGAGGGAAGAAACGGTCAAACCTGACCAGTGGGCCCTCTGGACCCACTGTCAGTGACCCGCGCGACCGCTCCCTCTGTCTAAGTGAAGGCGCAAACTCCCGAGTGCGTCTCCTCTACTGCGAAAGCATATTTTCTTCTGAATCGTTTTCTTTTCTGGTTTTATTTAAAAACAGAGATTTGACCAAACTTTGACTGGCTATAACTTTTAAAATAAAACTCCAAATGAGTTGATTCTTTTTCCTACCTCTCTCAATTTTCATCTAGTTTATTTTAAGATTTATTTCAAAAATATTTGAGACAACTTTTGGTACTGTGTTTGAAATATTTGTTATTTGTATATTTGCAAAATAGGATTTTGGAGGAAAAGGGAAGCTTCCAAAAAGTGCATCCTATGCATACTCTTGAAGGCAAGCATTTCTGAACTCTGGCATAATATTTTGTTGTGGTGTTTGGATGCGATCACAACACCTTTTGACTTGGAGTATGTGATAGCTTTATGTATCGATATGGTCTCGTGCAGGAGTGCACTTTGGAGTTGTTTTGTGGTCAGCAATGGATACACTAGTGACTTGGGTCATCCTCGTGAGCTTCTCTTGCACACCGGTAGGAAGCCGGGAAAGTCGTGGTCTTGGGTAGACACGAGCTTGTCCCTAATCCCTCGTCGAGACGAGTATGCCCGGCATAGCATGGTGAGGCTCGAGGAGTGGTGATTTATTTCACTAGTGGTAATATTGTTGGTGGATACTTGGACCACCTGAGTCGGTTGTAGACCGAGTCTTGATCAATAGCTTCCTTCTTTGTCGGTACCACCACTTGTCCCTGCAGGGGACAGGGCATGGTTCAGTAGGTTGTCAACCCCTTTCCAAAGCACACACCGTACAGAGAGGCCATGATGAGGGTCCCATGGCCATGGATTAAAGCCAGTCATCCGGTCCGGGGGCATGGGTGTTTCGGTTGTAGCCGAAGGGGTAGCTCCCCAGTTTGCGCGCGGTATAAATTTTGTGATCCCATGCTACGTCGAGGTTGTAGCCCCCCCACTTAGAGTTTTGCTTGGCAGGTGTCGTGGGTGATTCCAGACACTGGTGAGTTAAGCTGGTGTGTGCAGGTCAGGCGTGTTTTCAATCAAAAGACCAGAGACGGAATTAGTCCCAAGGGACTGAGTAATCCCGTTACTCGTGGAAAATGGTACTCCCTCTGCAGAGGATATATCCTGTTGGATAGTCATGTCCTTGAGTAAAAACCACAGTCTGAGTTGAGTCTCAGTAACGGTATTCGGATGGAGAACGATTTAACTAGAACTCAGTAACGGTATTCGGATGGAGAACGATTTAACTGGAACATAGTCACGGTGTTAGGATGGAGATACGGCTTGACTAAATTGTCGGTTTTTTTGGATGGAGAAACAACTGTACTATATATTGTTTATGATTGTGGCACATGTGGATTTTGATCCTTATTTATTTTTGGACTAACCATTTATATTACGTATATTATTGAGTATCCCTGGGATGGTTCTACCTCCTGGATATTCACTGTGATTATTCTCTTATAAGCCCTTTATGTGGTGTCGCCCCGACGCCCGACTGCGGCATTATTATTTCTGCATTTTCCGCTCGAGGAGTCATTCAGACACTCGTTTGGCACCAGTATTACTATTCTGCATTTTCCGCTCGAGGAGTCATTCAGACACTCGTTTGGCACCCAGTATTTTGTTTTGGTATATTTTTAACCATATGTGTGCATCTTGGTCTTTCGTATATTTCGTGACAGACGTGTGATCATCTAATTAACCCGGAGCATGTTTGATATATTATACCCGTATTCTTAATGTTTGCGAGTACATTCAAACGTACTCACTGGCTTGTCCTTGGCTATTGTCTTGGCCAGATTCCTTGCTTGGAGATGAGCATCGCGGTGACAACCTCGGAACTTACGCGTTGACGTTTGCAGCCTCGCGAAGATAGGAGTTATCCTGGTCAGCTGTTCTTGTGGGAAATGGAGTCCCATAGACGCAGATGTATCCAACCGCTTCCGCCCTCAACCACTAGTAACCAAGTGTTGTACTCTTAAGCCTAAATGGTCTTGTACTACATATTTTTTTGTACTTGCTTGGAATTCTTGTATCAAGTTGGTACCTCATCAGCTAACAGTAATCCTGGGGCTGATGAGCGCACAGGCCGTTTTTCTGGGAATTTATATCCCAAAAATCCGGTCGTGACAGATGACAACCTCGATGATCAAGAAGGATTAGTATCCCCATAGAAATATGAGAACACCGCTTAGAATAAGGTATGGAATCAACATTTGACTTCGAAGCAACTCGAATACCACAACTCAAAACAAAACAAAGGATTGGCTTGCAGAATAAGCCGGAACAAACATATGATAGAGATTTCGCCCAAAGTGTTCGTGATGAGGCCCGACGGGCACGATGTACAGCGGACGTCACGAATGACAAACAAGACGTCCCCGAATCGGCATAGCCAAGGATTCTTTAAGACACCTCGCGACCACTGTAATCGACCGTCAAAAGCGAACCACTAGACGTTGGACCCCAATCTCAAATCATACATTTGTCGAAAAGATATTCTAGGAGCTACTTTAATTCCCACCTATAAACTCCTTAAACTTTCTGGTTATGCAATCAGGTGTTGGGGATACAGGGGACGCAATATATATCACCCAAACTAACAATACCTAGATCCAGCTGTATCCATCCTTCAACACATAACCAAGAAACCTTCGGAAATCGTGTACCTCAACCTTCGAAAAGCATCCGTTATATGAGTTATGGCAATACTCCTGAACTCCCGCCCCAGTACTGGGTGGCGTCGAGGTGATCTCACCAACAACTGCATAAAAGAAATTTTCGATGTCGGCGAGACTCAGGTATTCCAGAACTGCAACGATAAAATTGTGACGACAACACCACGAAGCTCAACTCCCCGGGACACTGCCACAACCCCTAAATGTCAGGAGGCACCAAGAACAATGTTCTCGTCACAAAACCATCGGAACGATTCCAAGATACCCGCGTGATCCTAAAAAAAATTAGTGAAATTTAAGGAGAGGAAAGTCAAAACATCTACGTCAGGAGACCTCACCAGAGCGACGAAGGGACTGAGGAGTAAAAAGAATCCTACTCTCCGATATATATAATCCTAAGACTCAAAACATTTTTCTTCTAGACACAACAACGTCAGCGATTTGATCAAGAAGGGGCTCCTAAGTCGGGGATGGCTCTGATACCAACTTGTAACGCCCACGATGCGGCTATATCTCTCACGTGTCGAGGCACGACTTAGAGGCATAACTGCATTATAGGTTTTGTCGCAAGAAGGGTCATCTTCACACAATCCCATGTAATGAACAAGAATGGGATAAAGAGTTGGCTTACAATCGCCACTTCACACAATACATAAATAAATTCATACATCATTCAAGATACACACATACACCGACTACGGTCAAATCCAAATAAAAAGAAGATAACCCCGGATGCTAGGTCCCCGATCGTCCCAACTGGCCTCCACTACTGATCAACAGGAAATGAAACATAGTAACGACCAAGGTCCTCGTCGAACTCCCACTTGAGTTCGGTAGCATCGCCTGCACTGGTATCGTCGGCACCTGCAACTGTTTTGGTAGAATCTATGAGTCACGAGGACTCAGTAATTTCACACCCGCAAGATCAAGACTATTTAAGCTTATGGGTAGGATAGGGTAATGACGTGGAGCTGCAGCAAGCACTAAGAATATATGATGGCTAACATACGCAAATAAGAGTGAGAAGAGAAGCAACGCAGCGGTCGTGAACTAGAAGTGATTAAGAAGTGATCCTGAAACTACTTACGTTCAAGCATGACACAAGAACCGCGTTCACTTCCCGGACTCCGCCGAAAAGAGACCATCACGGCTACACACGCGGGTGATGCATTTTAATTAAGTCAAGTGTCAAGTTATCTACAACCGGACATTAACAAATTCCCATCTGCCACATAACCGCGAGCACAGCTTTCGAAAGTTCAAACCCTGCAGGGGTGTCCCAACTTAGCCCATCACAAGCTCTCACGGTCAACGAAGGATATTCCTTCTCCCGGGAAGACCCGATCAGTCTCGGAATCCCGGTTACAAGACTTTTCGACAATGGTAAAACAAGACCAGCAAAGCCGCCCGATGTGCCGACAAATCCCGATAGGAGTCGCACGTATCTCGTTCTTAGGGCACACCGGATGGGCAAGACGTCGGGTTGGCATAGACCCTGGTTGCCCAGGGGGCACCGGACATCGCCCGGTTTGGACCAGCACTCAGAGGAACGCTGGCCTAGGGGGTTAAAATAAAGATGACCCTTCTGTCTGCAGAACCCAACGGAAAAAGGATTAGGTGGCAAATGTTAAAAACCAAGGTTGGGCCTTGCTGGAGGAGTTTTATTCAAAGCAAACTGTCAAGGGGTTCCCATAACACCCAACCGGGTAAGGAACACAAAATCAAGGAACATAACATCGGTATGACAGAAACTAGGGCGGCAAGAGTGGAACAAAACACCAGGCATAAGGCCGAGCCTTCCACCCTTTACCAAGTATATAGATGCATTAATTAAGATAAGAGATATTGTGATATCCCAACATATCCATGTTCCAACATGGAACAATCTTCATCTTCGCCTGCAACTAGCAACACTATAAGAGGGGCTGAGCAAAAGCGGTAACATAGCCAAACAACGGTTTGCTAGTAAAGGTGGGTTAGAGGCTTGACATGGCAATATGGGAGGCATGATATAGCAAGTGGTAGATAGCGCGGCATAGCAATAGAGCGAACAACTAGCAAGCAAAAATATAAGTGATATCGAGGGTATGGTCATCTTGCCTGAGATCCCGCAAGGAAGAAGAACGAGTCCATGAAGAAGACAAACTGACGTAGTCGAGCGAATCCTCACAACTCCGGAACGAAACCGAAGCTAACGAGAGAAGTAAACCAGAAAGAAGCAAACAACATGGTAAACAACCAACACATAAGCATGGCATGATGCACAATCAAGTATGATGCATGTCCAGTTTAAAAAGGCATGGCATGTCAAAGTGCACAAAGAATACTACAAGTTAAGTGGAACACAATATGCAACGAGTTGCATATTGACGAAACACCACATTTCAAACATTTAGTTCACTCTCGTTTATGTACCCAACAATATTAAATGTTGTTAAACATGGCAAGAGGTGAAGCATAATTAAACTAACTATTTAGGCAAGCTTAAATGAGGCCGGAAATAAGAAACAACAATTCCGGAAAATCCTCATGTGCATATTTTTGATTTGGTACTGTTCTACCCTAAACCATATTTTAGAGTTGTTAAACATGCAAGGTAATGCCACCATGTCAAACTAGACATTTTTCTAGCCCATTTATATATAAAGTTTATTTAAAATGGAGCTACGGTTATTTAGTTATGAAATAAATCATTTTAGCATGGCATTTTAGCAAATTAATGCAAACAGCAGTTTAAACATGCATGAAAGTTGGAAATTGTGAAACTAGACAAAATTCGAATCATTTTACATATATAAGTTATTTACAAATGATGCACGGTTTATTAGATGTGAACAATGCAAGAATAATGGCATTTCTGTAATTATGCATGCAATGGAAAAATACTAAAACCAGAGAAGGAAAAAAACATACGTGGGCCGGATTGCAACACAGTGCAGCGGCCCAGGAGGAGATTTGGCCCGGCGGTTGAGTGTGCAAAATAACAGGAAAACAGGGCAAAAATGGGGCCGTCTGGGAGTTGATCCATTGACCTCCTACGTGAAGGTGCAGCACGATGACCAGCTGGGCTGAGATGTAATTATGGATTGGAAGGGGTTCGGCTCTGGAATACACGGCTGGTCGAACTGATCTGGACTGAAGAATCAAGAGCAAAAAGGGGAAATAGGGACGCCTGGGATTTGAACCCCAGATCCCTCAGATTAGCATGCGCGACGATGACCAGCAGGCTAGCGAAGGGATTGTGCTCAGTTGGGGTGCAATAACTAATAGCTGATCCGAACAGCAAGTCATGGCTTCAGGCACGGATGGCAAAACTCCGGCGACGACAGCCAGCGAAGTCGGCGGCTTCTGCAGCAGAAGAGCACCGGCGTGGGTGCGGGATTTGCAGGGGAGGTAGATGCGCTGTGTGACACATGCGTACAGAGGCTCGAGCATGGCACAGCGAGGCAGATGGCAGCGGCAGCTTGGCGGCCATGGTGCGAGAAGCGAGGCATGCTGCGGGCGTGGGCGTGCGCGTGAACTGGAGCTTGCGCGAGGCCGAGCCTGGCTTGGCCATGGCTACAGCCATGGCTGCCGGCTGGAATAGAGGTGTGCGGGACTCGTGCGCGTGCTGCGGCGGGTTCAGCGCTAGATCATCCATCAAGTCGAGCTTAACGGAACCAACCTGAAGAACAACCAACAGAGGCTGATTGCGCCGTGGCTGGCCAGCTGGGCACGCATGGCAGTGTGCGCGTGTGTGCAGCGAGGAGTGTGCGCAGGTGCATGGGTGGTGCTGCGTGTGTGCGTGGAGGCGCTGAGTGTGGGTGCTCGCGTGCGTGGCCATGGTGACCGGAGTTGTGCTCACGGAGATCGGCACCTAGGGAAGCGTACGACAAGGATAAAGGCATGAGGAGGAGCAGGGCGTCACCGTGGGCTTGCTGGTGAAGACGGACTCATCGGGGAAGCAGAGGTGAGGGCGGAGGCGCCGATCGGAGGAGACGGTGCCCCGTCCATGAAGGAGTCGAAGGAGAGGAAGAGGACGCCGAGGAACTTGGCGTCTCCGGCCTTGGATCGATGTGCGAACGGGGTCGCCGTGGAGAGGATCCCGTCCATCTATGGGCGTGGATCAGTAGAGGAATTCGACAGGGCGACGGAGAACATGCCGGAGAGGAACTTGAGCTATGCCGGCCGCGGGGACGACGATGGACATCGACGGTCTCTTTCTCTCCTCTCAGTGCTCTGTTCTGAGGAAGAAGAAGAAACAGGGGAAGGGAGAGGCTGGCGGCGGCAAGGGTGGAAGAGGGAAACCCTAGGAGAGGGAGCGGGGAGGTCTTATAGGGGGCGCGGGCGCGGCTGGCTTGCCACCGTGGCCATGTGCGGGCGCCCCTGTGGGTTTTACCGTGAGAGAGAGCGAGCAAGGGAGGTGGAAGAAAAAGGTGAGGGGAAGAGGATGACAGGTGGGGCCGGCCCGGTGCATGTGGGAAAAATTACTAGGGAAGAGAGGAGTTGGGCTGGGTCGAATGGGCTGCTGCTAGACTCCTTATCTCTTAGCATTTTCATTGTTTTCTTATTTCCCTCAGGCAGAAATGTGTTGAGAAAAGAAAGAGGGCTTAGAGGTAGAATATTTCAGAAAAGAAGATATCCTTGGAGCGCTGGAATCATGCACAAATAGAATAAAATGGTTTGGCAATTTTTAGAGATAGAAAAATAATTCAGGTTTGAATTAAATTCAAACTTGAGCCATTTTTGAACCCAACCAAAACATCTTAAAATTAGCTGAAAATTGGCAGATATGGGGTAGGTATGGATTACGGAATTTAGAAAGATAGTGAACATTTCTTTGGAGTAGAAAAATGCCACTTGCAATAATTGGGAGAAAGGATAGAATTGGAAGCGTTGACTTGGTTTTGATGAAACTTGGTGGAACCAAGTTGGAGCTCGATGACAAGAAAAGGGAAGGCAAGAGGAAGAACACACCCAAGCACACAAATGGAAACAAGGCAACATGAACATGATGGATGCAAATGCACATGGCAACATACATGAAGATGGAATGCACAAAGTGAGAAGAAAAGATAACACAAGCATGATGATGCAACAATTTATTATGAAAATCATGGCAACCCATACATGGCAACAACAAAATAAATGGAAGGCAACTGGAGAATCGGTCTCGGGGTGTTACAATCCCACATGGCGAATCCCAGAAAAACACTTCCGTTCGTATGTATATCACACACTGTTTTTTTGTGGAAATGTTTGTGCAAGGTGGCCTAAGGCAAACCGTTCCCTGCTGGAAGCCGTGTGTGACTATTAGTTGATCGAACACGCCTACTTTCTAGAAACCGTGTGGGTTGTTTGAGTTCATCGCCCACGGTGTTGTCTGAGTAACCGTCTGCAATAGAAAACCCCAATAAGCAGGGTAATTAGCCTATTATTGATAATCCATGTACTAATCAAATTGATATTTCTTACAAAACACACCAGATATTTCATATCCGTATAACTGCAACCAGGATTTCATAATCGAATTACATCAGATAGCTTTGGCACTCATTTACGCCATTACACAACAGCACCAAGTTTCGCATGCAACATCGAAAACCTTTGGAAAGTAGCATCATACATGGTAAATAGACAGATGGATCTCATCTGGGAAACTGCAGAAGCGGAAGGCAAATATTGAGCCTTTAGTGATGTTGAATGTCCTTGCAACTTCAGGCCAGTGGCTATGGATAATTGCCCGCCCAACCTTCGTCCACTTCAGGAAGACTTCAATATTGTACCGTGGGTGTTGAATGAATACCTGCCTCACCTCTTGACCATGCAGGTGGTTTGAGAGGTAATCATTGGTGAACTGCTTTCCAAGTTGCCTGATGTCGCTGTTCTAAATTTTGTTCTCTTCAGGAAGACTTCAATATTGTACCTAAAGTACTTAAAACAAAGATATGCATAAATCGCTGTTCTAAATTTTGAAATGGCGCAAGGGGTAAAAACAAGGTAAAAGAGTTAGTACCATCCTATAGTTTCCTGATGTCTTCTTCATTGTGCAAACAAAGATCTTGCTATTATTCGTCGCAAGTTTCTTCATCCTAACAATCTTTCCGAGTTTCTTGACTTGATTGATATTCATGGACATCGCATTTCCCCATATGCAAAATGGGTTGAACAGTGGGTCTAAGCCTCTGACAGCAGGACCTACCTGTGCAAGACCAAATTATAAGAAACCTAAATATTAGAATGATTCCCGCAACTGCACAATAATGTGCTATTAGCGAAAGGATCATGCATGAGCAAACCTCGATGGTAAACCGCAGTGTCTCCCATTGTTTCCCTGCAACACACATAAGGAAGATCTTCATCAGGTTAACTGAGAGTTGCCATACTATCAGTAGAATATGTATTAAGTACAGCCAAATTCGATTTATTTCACATGCATGACAATACAAAATTGTACCCACAACAAATGAAAATCAAATTGCAGAATTGAACCGAACAGTTAAATGGACGGCAGACCAAATGAATCAAAATAGTTAACTGAGCACGACATAGCAGAATAGAAACATGTACTAGAAGATAAGACAATTAACAAAACAAAGAATGCTTGAGAATAGTACTACGAAATGTAGCAATGGTTGGACCAAAATGTTAACTGAACATTACATTTCAGAGGACCAAACTATTAACTGAACATTACATTTCAGAGGACCAAACTATTAACTGAACATCAGATTGCACATTAACATTACAAAGGACAAATCACTAGAAGGCACTGGCGGTGGCCTCGAGAAAATAACACAAACTGTATTTTAAAGTAGACAACCACGTGGCGGTGTTGACGTTGGCCTCGAAGACGAGGTGCTCCTCCAAGATCTGGCGGTCGGCACGCATGGCAGCCATAGCGACCTCGTGCGCGCGTGCGGCCGCGATTTGCCTCTCCGATGCCAGATGCTACTGAGCTCCACGTTATACTGTGTGCAAAATGGCTGTGCGCGACGCTTAATTGGAGGAGGGGGACAGTGATTTCGGCGGAAGGTGTCGCGCCATCGGTCGGGGCATGTGGGACGGGGAAGGAGGATGATGGTGTGGGTGGGGTGTGGATTACCTGACCATATCGACGAGGCCGTGCGGCAAGAAGAAGGGTTGGCGGCGAGGAGGCCGCACAGCAACAAGACGGGTCGTCGGCGAGGAGGCGGCGCTGCAAGAAGAAGGGTAGCCAGCGAGGAGGCGGTGCTGGAAGAATAAGGGTCACCGACGAGGAGGCTGAGCTGCCAGTAAGCAGCAGTGAAGGTTTGAACTTGGAAAGTAAGGAGGAACAGTGGAAATGTGGCTTTTGGTGGGAGGGAGGGGGCGGGGAGATAGATATTTCCGTGGCGGCAGAAAAATTTCGCTCGGTGCCGCGAGAAACTGGCGTGCAAGTGTGGTTCAAGCGGGGGCGGTGGACTATAGACGACGAAGCTTCCTACATAAGCCAGACAAGACAGTGCGCCAAGATATTTTATATCGCATCCCACACGATTCTTTCCAGTAAATTGTTTGTGGTATACCTGATTTTTTCATTATGTTTAGCAAGACAGAATGGTGTTACGGAGGGAAAGGATGGTGTTTGAATTGCTAGAACATTTATGTATAGTGAACATGCAACTACATGAGTGTCGTGTTTAAATTTGGAATTATTCTGGGTTCGTTTGGCATTTTTATGCATTAATTGAGTTTCTAGGCATTTAATGTGCATAATTCAAATTTGAACTACAAGCACATGCTCCTGTGCACAAAATTTTGTTGAAAAATCACATGTGTGTCTTTGGGTGAATTTATAGTTCCCATGCAAGAAATGGGAATGAAATTCAAACATCTGGGCATTGTGGCTCGGCCGGGAATGTTGAGTAACTTGTTTTTTAAGTTCCTGGAAATTCAAAAGTCGCCTGAACATCATGAAACTTGGAATGGTGTCATTTCATGGCACCAACATGCCGTGGTAAAAAAATTGGCCACATTTGGACAAGTTTTTGGTATAGGCTTCTTGCAAACCAAAGCTTCTCTCAAGAAGACTCGTGGTTCCCGAGGGGGAACGTGTCACCTTTGTGTGCAAAATGATATACGCTGCCTCCCCCCCTTGATTTTTTACAGAGGAAACATAGAACTATATGAGTGCCGTGTTAAAATTTGGAATTATTCTGGGTTAATTTGGACTTTC
This sequence comes from Triticum aestivum, assembly GCF_018294505.1. Classification (NCBI taxonomy): domain Eukaryota; kingdom Viridiplantae; phylum Streptophyta; class Magnoliopsida; order Poales; family Poaceae; genus Triticum; species Triticum aestivum. Next base: position 298,007,037 of record NC_057814.1, on the reverse strand, counting down.
TTATACAGTAATTGAATTTTTGGTCATTTAATGTGCATAATTCAAATTTGAACTACAAGCACATGCTCCAGTGCATCAAAGTTGGTTGAAAAATCACATGTGTGTCCTTGGGTGAATTTCTAGGCCCCATGCAAGAAATGGGAATGAAATTCAAAGATCTGGGCGTCATGGCTCGGACAGAAAGATTGAGAAACCTGTTTTTTAATTCATGTAAATCCAAAACATGCCTGAAAATCATGAAACTTGGCATGGTGTCATGACATGGCACAAACATGCTATGGTAATTTTTTGGCCGAATTGGGACAAGCTTTGGTAAAAGCTTCTTGCAAACTGGAGCTTCTCTCGAGAAGGCTCCTGGTTCTGAGAGGGCACATGTCACCTCCGTGTGCGAAACGACATACGCACACTACCTTCTCCCGCCTTAATATTTTACACATGCATATTAGAAAAAATAGAAGTACCATGATAAACTTTGGAATTATTCCGGGTTCGTTTGGCCTTTTTCATACATTAATTGAATTTCTGGGCAATTAATGTGCATAATTCAAATTTGAACTACAAGCACATGCTCCGGTGCACCAAAGTTGGTTGAAAAATCACATGTGTGTCCTTGGGTGAATTTCTAGGTCCCATGCAAGAAATGGGAATGAAATTCAAACATCTGGGCGTCGTGGCTCGGCCGAAAAGATTGAGAAACTTGGTTTTTTAATTCCTGTAAATCCAAAACACGCCTGAAAATCATGAAACTTGGCATGGTGTCATGACATGGCACCACATGCTATGGTAATTTTTTGGCCGAATTGGGACAAGCTTTGGTATAAGCTTCTTGCAAACTAGAGCTTCTCTCAAGAAGGCTCGTGGTTCCGAGAGGAACGTGTCACCTCCGTGTGCGAAACGACATACACTGCCTTGTCCCGCGTTAATTTTTTTACACAGGTAGATTAGACCAAATAGAAGTATCGTGCTAAATTTTGGAATTATTCTGGGTTCGTTTGGCCTTTTTTATACATTAATTGATTTTTTGGGCATTTAATATGCATGATTCAAATTTGAACTACAAGCACATGCTCCAGTGCACCAAAGTTGGTTAAAAATCATATGTGTGTCCTTCGGTGAATTTCTAGGTCCCATGCAAGAAATGGGAATGAAATTCAAACATCTGGGCGTCGTGGCTCGGCCGGAAAGATTTAGAAACTTTGTTTTTTAATTCATGTAAATCCAAAACACGCCTGAAAATCATGAAACTTGGCATGGTGTCATGACATGGCACCAACATGTTGTGGTAATTTTTTTGGCCGAATTGGGACAAGCTTTGGTACAAGCCTCTTGCAAACCGGAGCTTCTCTCAAGAAGGCTCGTGGTTTCGAGAGGGAACATGTCACCTCCGTGTGCGAAACGACATAGGTACAATGCCTTCTCCCGCTTTATTTTTTTACATATGCAGATTAGACCAAATAGAAGTATCGTGCTAACTTTTGGAATTATTCTGGGTTCGTTTGGACTTTTTTATACATTAATTGAGTTTTTGGGAATTTAATGTGCATAACTCAAATTTTAACTACAAGCACATGCTCCAGTGCACCAAAGTTGGTTGAAAAATCACATGTGTGTCCTTGGGTGAATTTCTAGGTCCCATGGAAGAAGTGGGAATGGAATTCAAACATCTAGGCATCTTGGCTCGCCGGAAACATCGAGAAACTTGGTTTTAAAATTCGCATAAATCCAAAACTCGCCTGAAAATCATGAAACTTGGCATGGTGTCTTGACATGGCACAAACATGCTGTGGTATTTTTTCTGTCCGATTTGCGAAGGCGCACACATTAACAATCAACAAAGTCATTTTGGAACAAGTGTTGTCACGTTACAAATCGGAAACACAAGTATTATTGAAACCATGGGCGTTCTACTTACCAATTACGTGCCGCCACACGTCCCCTTTTTTTATTGGCTAGGAGCTGTCGTGCGGGGTAGCTATTTGAGTACGTGAGGCATGCGATCAGACCCCTGCGCGTGCTCATCGGGAGGAGAGCCCTTTGACCTCTATCCACCGCTCACCTCCCTCCCAACGTCTCCATTAATGGCGCCCGAGCCCCTGTTTCACCGCGTGGCTATGTCTCACTGGACTGAGATTTAAGAGAGAAAAAAGAAAATCTGAAAAGAAAGTTTTGCACAGATCTTGATGTAAGATCCGACGGACCTATATAGCATCGACTGCGACTTATAGCAAGACTGATGAATATAAGGACGATGACAGTGGATAATAATTGTCTTACATATTCAGGAACATAATTAAAAAAGCCACGTGCGGCAACGCCCGAAATACACAAGGGCAAAAGAAGAAGGAAGACAACGATCTGGCTCGCTGATCTCTACTTTCTTGATGCGTTGCTGCAGGCCACGAGAACTAGTCTCCGCGGCGAGCGGCGATGAGTTCTTTCTTGTCCTCAAGATGCTGCTTGAGAGCATCCACGGATTCCTCCACCAGCCTTCTGCGCTTTATGCGCAACATGGCATTCTCGTCCATGAGTTTCTCGACGATGACACTGGTCCTCTTCAACAAGGCAGTGGTCTCCTCCTGCTGCTTCGCACTTCCACGATCTTTGCCCTCAGCAGGTCACGCTCGGCCCGGAGCTTCGCATTGCTCTCCCTTAGTTGTCGGATGACGCTGGTAGCCTGTTCAAACGAGGCTTTCATGTCGTCCTGCAACCTCGCCCAGCCAGAGATCTGATCCATCTGGCTATGGACGATTGCATGCATGCGCCTATAAGAGTCCTCGCCTGCCCGTGAGACATTTTCCCAGGCCGCCGCGATGCGGGAGGGAATCTCTGCTGTATTCACGATGTGGCAGGACATCTCTGCTTCTTCCGCAGCACGGCCGGACCAGTCTGCTGCATCGACTGTGTGGTGGGACCTCCGTGCTGCTTTGGCGGCGCCGCGGGACCTCTGTGTTGCTATGGCCATGCGGCAGGACATATTGGCTACTTTCGCGGCAAGGAGGGACATCTCTCGTGCTTCCGCTTCCATGCTCGCCTCTCCCTGGTGGTAGTCTCTTGACCCAGAACTCACGCCGGCCATGGCAGATGCAAGGGAACGATGATGAATGACTTGTTTGTTTTTGTGGATGAGGAGTTGAGGCGGAATGTGCAGTCATCTTGGAGTAGTAGTACTTATAACCGAGTACTAATACGCTCCTAAGTGGGAAACCGTTTAGGTTTTGATCAGTTAGAACAGGTTTGCAATTAAATATAGCGTGGTAGTAATTTGGAATGTGATGGGACGCAGGCTCAAAATTTATTGACGGTTCTATAATTTCTAAGTGCGGCACTATTCTCGGACGGCGTAACGTGGGCACACTTTCTCGGCCGCCTATGTGGCGTTTGCACCATAGGGTGCACCGCAATAGGCAATGTTAGCACACGTCTTGTTCCAACAACCATGCACGCTCATTATTACCATCGCACACGCTTCTTTTAATTAGAATGTGTGCCCGTCTAGCGCACACATGATGATCTGTCTAACTGTTTCTGTTTGTTGTGGCTAATCGCAAACAGTTCATCCGTGTGAAGTGTATGCCATCAATCGCAGACACTTTGATCTGGCTGTCCGTTTCTATTCTATTGCCTAATCGCAAACGGTTAATCCTTCTGAAGCGTATGCCCTCAATCGCACACACCTTCATCTGGCTGCCCGTTTCTGTTCTTCTTCGACATTGCAAACAATTCATTGAACTGAACCGTTTGCCCTGCATCGCACATGCAACTAAAATCAGAACCGTGTTTGATGCATCCGTCATCGCAAACATTTTGCACCTTTTTGATGGGTTTTTTACAGCACCATTTGTGATTAATGCATCACACACAGTTTCGTCAAAGGGTCTCTGATCGTAGTGTCGCGTTAGCAGCATCCTGAAGTAGTGGCAATGTGACGAGAAACAAGGTCAAAATTTATTGATGGTTCTGGGCCTACAAAGCACTGCTCTGTTGTTCTGGCTCATTGCAAACAGTTCTTTTGGATCAACCGTATGCCATGCATCGGAAGCCTGAAAAGTGGGCCCGCGTTCTCGGATGTACGTGTCTGCCCACTATCACACACGGTCAAGATATCACCATCGTGTCCTATGGATGCATTGTCGCGCCTCCCACGGGGCGCCAGAAGGTTGACCACGTGGTTGCTCGCTATTGAGGCGGCCGCGGCGCGCTCTGCTCGCATCCGTCCGCGCGTTTTGCTCGCCATTGAGGCAGCCGCGGCGCCCTCCGCTCTAGCATCCCTGCGCATGCTCTGCTCACCGTTGAGACAAATTTACAATGGCAACGGTTAATAATTGTCTTACATATTTAGGATAATTTAAAATGCCACATGCGACAAGGCCCAGAACACTCACAACCTACATATGCATACAATTATAATAAAATATAGAATAAAGGCTGAGCTGGCGGCCTTCCGATGATGGTCTTGTCGGACTCCATGATCACCATAGCACCATTGTGGCCGTTCACTCCAAGTGTCCCGACCTGCCTCCGCCTACGGAGCTGCTCGCGCTGGGAGGCTCTTGGGGCTGCTGGGCCTCTTCCATAAGAGCTTGATAGCGTGCAATCGCGCGCATGATATCTCCGTGGAACCGCTCCATTTCCATGTCTCTGGCCTGGTAGCAAATTTCGTCCATCACCTGCATCCTCAAGATATCACGGTGGCGATGTTCTACTTCATCGGGGACGTCAACTCCGCCAAGGATGCGCTCGAGCCTGGCCACCACATCGTCGGGATCGAGGTTGACATGGCCGTCGCGGGCAATGATGAAGCCGCTGGCTGCCTGTGTCTTGACTGAATCGCAGAGGTCCTTTGCCCATTCCTTACGGGGCATCAGGTTCTCGATGAGCACTGGTGACGGCGGCTCTTCGGGTGGGTCATCGATCATGCGGCCGAGCAGCTCTGGATCTTTTGCATGGTGGATGGCAAACTGCTCATCACACCTCCTTATGTCAACTGTGCGCCCAAGGACTGTCACGCCGATATCGCTGCCGATGGGCCATTGTGCCTGCACCGGCCGATGAAGCTCTTGCTCCCCGACCTACTCCGGCTCGTTCTCCTCGACGAAGATGTAACACAGGTAGTGGTCGACGTCGAAGCTTTTGTCGTTGCCTGGCATACTTGGAATAACTAATGGTAGATGGTTGAGGACTAGATCTGCGCAGAGTGTCGCGACGGTGCGTTGCCACCTGGGTAATATGCACCAAGCCATTAGCTGGTAGCGGGAAACCGATGAGGGAAGAGACGTGGATTTTACAATTCAACCATGTGGAGCACGGGAAGACTAAGTGGAGCACACACACAACCCGAATACCGTATGCGGTGCCACGTGTTATTTATCTCACACGCGTTTACATAAGGAAACATATGTGTAACTTACTAATCATCGCACACGCAGATGTTGGGGAACGTAGGATGCAATTTCAAAGCATTTCCTATGCTCATGCAAGATCTATCTAGGAGATGCATAGCAACGAGAGGGGAGAGTGTGTCCACGTACCCTCGTAGACAGAAAGCGGGAGCATTAGGTTAACACGGTTGATGTAGTCGGACGTCTTCACGATCCAACCGATCTAGTACCAAACGCACGACACCTCCGAGTTCAGCACACGTTCAGCTCGATGACGTCCCTCGAACTCTTGATCTAGCAGAGGGTCAATGGAGAGTTCTGTCAGCACGATGGCGTGGTGACGGTGTTGGTGATGTGATATGCGCAGGGCTTCACCTAAGCACTACGACGCTATGATCGTAGGAGTAAACTGTGGAGGGGGACACCACACACGGCTAAGAGAACTATTGATGTGCCTTTGGGGTGCCCCCTACCCACGTATATAAAGGGGCGGAGGAGAGAGGCCGGCGGCCAGGAGGGGCGCGCCATGGGGGGAGTCCTACTTGGACTCCTAGTCCAAGTAGGATTTGCCCCCCCCCTTTTCCTTTCTCCACCAGAGGGAATAGGAAGGAAATGGAGAGGGAAAGGGAAGGGGGGCGCCGCCCCCTCCTCCTTGTCCTATTCGGACTCCCAAGGAGGGGGCACGCGGCCACCCCCGCGGGCTTCCCTCTCTCTCCATTAGGCCCATGTTGGCCCAACAGTTCCCGCGGGGTTCCAGTAACCCCTCGGTACTCCGGAAAAATACCCAAATCACTCGGAACCATTCCGATGTCCGAATATAACATTCTAATATATGAATCTTTACCTCTCGACCATTTCGAGACTCCTCATCATGTCTGTGATCTCATCCAGGACTCCGAAAAAACTTCGGTCACCAAAACACATAACTCATAATACAAATCGTCATTGAACGTTAAGCCTGCGGACCCTACGGGTTCGAGAACTATGTAGACATGACCGAGACACATCTCCAGTCAATAACCAATAGCGGAACCTGGATGCTCATATTGGTTCCTACATATTCTACTGTCGGCGTTCTGGGAACGGGGGTCCCCAGACTTGCCTGCCTGCAGCCCACGGCGTGGCTATGCTAGCAGGCCTGTATGGCCCATCTTCATCAACAAAGCATTCAAGACCCTCGCGAGGGGCCAAGCCTCGCGAGGCGGACGGCGCAAGACCTCCTCAGGAGCGGCCTCACCAGGCTGCCTCGCGAGGAGCAGAGATATCAAGGTGGGGCAAACCTCACGAGGCTCTCGTGACATGAGCCATGAAGATCGACACCAGGCGGGCGCCAGCACGCGCAACGTCCTTGTTTCCTCTTTGGTGCTAAGGAGGCAGGCGCATGCACAGAGTACCGAGGCATCAGGCAAAGGTTTCCATATCGATGCAACAAGACCAAGACCAGCAGGACGGCAAGATGGAGGTCACCGTGGAGCCCAAGACGGCGTCACCACCAGAGCCTTTTGCAGACGAAGACCGCTTTTGTCAGGATAGCTTGTACTAGCCGTCCCCTTTCAAATTTGCCCGCCATTGTTGGCTCCCTTCCCGCTCAATATTTGGGGAGAGGACCAGGCCCTATATAAGTAGAGCTAGCCACCACAGTAGAGGGGGGGACAAATCGAGTTCTCATCCACAAGTCCACAGACCACAAGAATACCTCAACCTCAGGAGGCTGTTCTTCCCCTTGTATTGTTCTTCATCAGCCCAAGAGGCAATCCACCACCACACACTGGAGTAGGGTATTACACCACAACGGTGGCCCGAACCAGTATAAATCTCGTGTCTTTCTGTGTTGCGAGTTTGTCAAGTTCGTCCGCGAGATCTTAGTGACTAGGGCGTGGATCGGTAGGAGGGAAAGAGCTTCGCGCGCACCCCAGAGTTCGAACCTTAAGGGTTTTGTCGGAACCCCATCTCCGACATTTGGCGCACCAGGTAGGGTTGCGCCTAGTTTCTCTCCCCCGGCCTACGCCCCGCGCCGCCGCGCTTCGCCCCCATGGTGGGTGCCCCACCATCCGCTCCCGCGGCCGGTGTGGACGACGGGGCCAGGGGGCTCTGAGCCCTGGCCCCCGCCCTGCGATGGGTGCAATGGCCACCCAAGTTCAGGCCGGAGATGCCACAGCACTACGATGGCACGGCGGACCTGTCGCCGTTCCTACTGGCGTACGAGGAGGCCGTCTTCGAGGCCGGGGGCGATGACAAGGTCATGGCCAACTGGTTCCCCATGGCCCTCGCCGGCGAGCCACGCGCCTGGCTGCTCAACCTCCATGGATCCACGGTGGCATCCTGGGGGGAACTCCGCGACCTCTTCACTACTCGCTACGTGGTGCCGGCGCACCATGCAGTCGCAGCCCTGCTGGGCGGCTCTCAAGCACCGCCTTCAGATCACCACGTCAAGCCATTCCTACATCAGATTGTGGCCGCTTCCAAGCGCCCGGGGGCTCCACCAGGTTGGGCTGCAGCAGAGGCCGGCCTCACCTTCGGCTCAGAAGACCATCCCGACGCCACCGTCGGCTCAGGCATGCTCCCAATGCTCTGCACGCCCACCATCTGCAACGTGGATGTTACCAAGACCCTCATCGACGGCGGTGCCAGCCTCAACTTGCTCTCCATGGAGGCCTTCAGCCTTCTTCACGTGCCGCTCGAGCGGCTCAGTCTCAGCAAGCCCTTGTCAAGAGTTGGTGGCGGCGCTGCCCACTCTCTGGGACAGATCCATCTCCCAGTCACCTTCAGCACGCGCGACAACTACTGCACTGAGCTGGTCGACTTCGACATCGCCCGCATCGGCCTCCCGTACAACGCCATCCTCGGGTACCCAGCTCTCGCCCAGTTCATGGCGGCGACTCACCCGACCTACAACCTCATGAAGATGCCTGGGAGCAAGGGTGTCTTCACCATCAAGGGGGACACCAAGGAGGCCGTAACGGCACTCAAGCTTGTCTTCAAGACCGCAGCGGCGGCGCAGCCCGCCGGCGCCGATACCATGAAGCCAAGGAGGCCACACCTACCAAGAAGAAGCAGCTGTTCACCCAAGTCATGGCGGAAACCAAGCAGGTGCCAGTCAATGAGGACAAACCCTCAGGAGCCACCTTTACCATAGGTGCCGGCCTCGATTCAGTACAAAAAGAGGCGCTGGTGAGGCTCTTGCGCGCAAACAAGGGCATATTCGCATGGGAGCCCAATCAACTGGTGGGGGTTCCAAGAGAGGTGATTCAGCATCACTTAAAGGTGTGTCCCAACATGCGCCCTGTCAAGCAACGAGCGAGGCGGCAATCCACGGAGAAGCAAGCCTTCATTGTCTAGGAGACCCACAAGCTGGAGGTAGCGCGTGCCATTCGCGAGGTTCGGTACCCCACATGGCTGGCAAACCCCGTCGTAGTGCCGAAGAAAGGCGGGAAGGAATGGATGTGCGTCGATTTCACCAACCTTAATAAGGCCTACCCACAAGATCCGTTCTCGCTCCCCCGCATCGATCAGATCGTCGACTCCACCGCCGAGTGCGACCTGCTGAGCTTCCTGGATGCATTCTCAGGGTATCACCAGATCAAGATGGCGGTGGAAGATGTACAGAAGACAACCTTCTGACCCGGTGTGGGTGTACTGCTACACCTGCATGCCCTTTGGGCTGCGCAACGCGGGCGCGACCTTTCAGCGGCTGATGCACATTGCCTTGGGGCGGCAGCTCGGGAGAAACATAGAGGCCTATGTCGATGACATAGTGGTGAAGTCTCGGGATGCGAGAACCATGATTCAAGACTTGGAAGAGACCTTCGAGAGCCTGCGCCGGGTGGACTTGCGGCTTAACCTGGAGAAGTGTGTGTTCGGTGTCCCTTCCGGCAAGCTGCTGGGATTCCTCATATCACACAGAGGGATCGAGGCAAACCCGGAGAAGATCAAGGCCATCGAGGACATGAGCCCGCCGCAGACCCTCAGAGAGATGCAGAAGCTGCTGGGACGAGTGACTGCGTTGGGGCGTTTCATCTCCAATCTGGGAGAGCGCACCTTACCCTTCTTCAAGCTCATGAAGAAGAAGGGCCCGTTTGAGTGGACACCGGAGGCCGACCGAGCCTTCGAAGACCTCAAGAAGTACCTGACAAGCCCTCCGGTGATGGTGGCACGACGACCTCTCAAGCCCTTAGTGCTCTACCTTGCCGCCACCCCGTACTTCGCCAGCGCAGCGCTGGTGGCGGTTCGGGAGGAGCACCAAGCCAAGGGCGCGCCGCGCCAAGCTATAGCTGAAGTAATGCAGGGTCAGGAAGGCGCCGCAAAAGCCTCAGCACCAGAAGACCAAGCTCGGCAAGACAACGTCGCCGAAATTCCCGAAAGCAGTCGGGCCTCAGAAGCCCCTCCACCTCAGGAGACGCCCCAATCTCCGCAAGACCCGAGCCTCGCCAACGCGTCAGCCCTTGTCGAGCACCCGGTGTATTTTGTCAGCACGGTGTTGCGGGACGCAAGGGCACGATACCCCATGCCTCATAAGCTCTTGCTCGCGCTCTTGGTGGTCTCACGCAAGCTGCGGCACTACTTCCAGGGCCACCCCGTCAAGGTCGTCTCAGCCTACCCATTGGAGAGGGTGATCAGGAGCCCCAACTCAGCTGGAAGGGTCGCCGAGTGGAACATCGAGCTGCAAGCATTCCAGTTAGAGTTCAGCACTACAAGGGTCGTCAAGGGGGCCACGCTCGCTGATTTTGTGGCAGAATGGACGGATGCCCCGACACTTGAAAAAGGCAAAGACCGATCCACCTCGCCAAGAAGTGAGGCACCGGACGGTTGGGTCATGTACTTCGATGGCGCCTTCGCGCACCAAGGCGCAGGGGCTGGAGCAGTACTAATCTCGCCCACTCAGGATAAGCTCTATTACGCCGTGCAACTCTGCTTTCAGCATGGCGAAAAGGTCCCCAACAACATCGCAGAATACGAAGGCCTCATAGCTGGCCGTTAGAGGCGACTCGTAGCTTCTCGTCAACTTCTCCAACAAAGTATACGAACCAAAGGACGAGCATATGGAGGCATACCTCACGGAGGTGCGCAAGATGGAGAAGCAGTTCTCGGGCTTGGAGCTGCAGCACGTGCCCCGGGGCACCAACAAGGAAGCCGACGACATCGCCAGGAGAGCATCCAAGCAGTAGCCGCAAGAGCCGGGTGTCTTTGAGGAACGGCTCTTCAAGCCATGGACGACACCACCACTTTCAAGAACCGCTCAGCCTCGGGAGGAGCTTCCACAGCCTCCTGTCTCAGGACCCCCAGCCTGTGGCCCGACCTCAGGAGCTCTCTTGCTCTTGGCGCTTGAACCTCTGGAGGGATGCTGGACCAAGGAATTCAAGGAGTATCTGATGCAAGGGGCGCTGCCAGAGAAGGAGGAGGATGCAGAGCGTGTGGTTTGGCAAGCCATGGCGTACTGCATCCGGGATGGCGAGCTGTACAGGAAGCGGCCAAATGACGTTTCCTTGCGCTGCATTTCCAAGGACCAGGGAAGGAGCTGCTAATTGACATACACGGTGGTGACTGCGGGCACCACTCGTCGTCACGGACCCTCGTTAGCAAAGTATTCCGCAGTGGGTTCTACTGGCCCACTGCGCTCAACGACGCAGCTGAGCTGGTGAAGTCCTGCGAAGCCTGCCAGTTCCACGCCAAGCAAATTCATCAGCCGGCTCAGGGCCTCGAAACCATTCCGCTCACGTGGCCGTTCGCGGTCTGGGGGCTGGACACCCTGGGCCCGTTCCCTCGAGCGCCCGGGGGCTACCATTACCTCTACGTCGCCATCGACAAGTTCACCAAGGGGACGGAAGTGGAAGCCGTCCGCACCATCCCAGCCGGCTCTGCTGTCAAGCTCATCAAGGGCCTCGTGAGCCGCTTCGGGGTCCCCAACCGCATCATCACAGATAACGGCTCGCAGTTTACTAGTAACCTCTTCAAAACCTACTGTGCTAACCTTGGAACGCAGATCTGCTATGCTTCAGTGGCGCACCGCAGGAGCAATGGTCAGGCCGAACGCGCCAACGCGGAGGTCCTGAGGGGCCTCAAGACCAGGACCTTCAAGAAGAAGCTCGAGACCTGTGGCAGGGGCTAGGACGACGAGCTCCAGTCCGTGCTATGGTCCATCCGCACCAACGCCACCAAGCCAACGGGCGAGACCCCATTCTTCCTTGTTTACGGAGCTGAAGCGGTCCTCCCTCACGAGGTCAAGCATCTCTCCGCACGGGTCCTGGCGTTCGATGAAACACAGCAGGACGCCACGCGGGGGATGCACCTCGTGCTGGGGGAGGAACGACGTCACGAAGCCACACTGAGGGCGGCAAGGTACCAGCAAGCACTGCAGCGATACCACTGCCGCAGCATCCGCTCCAGGACACTCGAGGTAGGCGACCTCGTCCTGAGGCGGGTCCTCTCCAGGGAAGGGCTGCACAAGCTTTCACCCATGTGGGAGGGCCCGTTCAGGGTCATCCATGTCTCCAGGCCTGGCGCCGCGCACCTGGAGACGCAGGACGGGATACCTATCCAGAATGCCTGGAACATCCAGCACCTCCGGAAGTTCTACCCATGAAGCAAGGCCCAGAGCCTGTGAAGAAAGGCCCAGAGCCTGTGAAGAAGGCTCGGTGCCTGTGAAGAATCGCCGCCCGTGACACTCTCATGTAATAATGAGTGGGGCTGTACACGCCCTGGAGTCTCAGGAGTGCCGGCCTCAGGCCCTGGGGCTCCCGCCCACGCCTAGTGGCAGCACTTAGCTCCGCGCTGGTGAGAAGACTTGAAGACTAGACTAGGTGCCGGACGCGGCTTTTCATTTTCTTTCCGTAGTTGGATCGCTTTTCCTTAATCGAAGTTTGCTTTTGGTGTTCCTTGCTGATTCGATTCCCTCGCCTCTTACCGCATTTTCCGGCTCTGGTTCGCTCGTGTTCTCTCTCTCGCATACCTCGCGAGGGGGCTAGGCAGGTGCCCTCGCGAGCATTTTTCTCCTCTCTGCCTTCTCATGAGCCACCCTCGTTCGAGCCCAAAAACTGGCGCATCTCTCCTAGTCCGTGCCAGTCGGGTACCGCGATACAAAGCGCCAGGTCAAGGCTTGGGTGGACGACAAATCTTCTAGCGCACCTCCTAACAAATTTTTGCAGTTCCTGAGCAAACACAGACCACCAGGTCAAGATGGACATGAGGAAGCAAACGCCTCATAAGGAAGAGGGCGTCCCAAATGCACCAGGTTAAGTTATCTTTGAGCAAAATAACAACACGGCACGGGAACAACACGCACAGTGCAATAACCAAGGAACCACAGTTCTATACACGCCCCTCTAGGCCCATACTGGTTTCGTTTTTGATGCAGGAAAAAGAGCAAAACAAAAGCAGCGTTGCAGCGATCCGCAGAGGCAGGCCCCTAGCGACACCCCGAGCCTAGCCAGACCCTTCCTCGCGCTTCACGGAGGCGCGGCGACGAGATGACCCGCTGCCGCCCTCAAAGCGGGCGCGGCGGCGCGGCGGCTGGTCGTAGCCACCACTGCTGGAGCTGGAGCCGGAGGAAGAACCGCCTTAGCTGGGCGAGACACGGTCGCCGCCGAGGGCAGGCTCGCCCTCATCCTCGTCGCGACCGTCACCAAGGCCGAGCACCTCCTCACCGTCGTTCGCCTCGAGGCAGCACCCAACGCGGTGACCATCTTCCCAAAACACCCTCACATAGAGGGTTGATCCACCATCGTACTTGAAGTGGAGGGTGCACCGCCTGCCCAGGCCGCGCGCGCGGGCGAAAGTCTGCCAGCCGCGGGCCAGGGCTATGTTGCCCGCGACGGAAGTCTCGACCGCGACCCAAGAGGCCTTACTGCAGCAACCATATGGCTGCAACCAGAGCGCGCCTGGACCAGAGGCCGGCAGTTCGTCGACGAAGAAGCGCAGAAGTTGGAGCCAGTTGCCGGCCGGGTTCTCCGACCAAACGACGAACTCCGGCGACACTTCCGCCGAATGGAAGCGCGGACGGGGAGGCCGTGCCACCATGGCACGCCTCCCTTCGTCAACTGGACCGCCATGGCTGGGCGACCCCCTCCGCGTGCCGCAGCGCCGCCACGACAGTGAGCCGCGGCGGGGGTCGCGACGTCCTTGCGCAGACGGCCGCGTCCGCGCTTGGGTGCCGGGGAGCTGGGTCCCTCCGAGGGGCCTTCCCCTTCTCGGGGGCAGAGAACTTCCTTCGTGGCGCCATTGGTGGTGCTGCTAGCAATGGAGCAAGGAGGAAGAAGCAAGCGAGCGAGGAAGAGATGGGTGACGGGGGCTCCGCCATCCCCCTTCCCCATTTATAGCGGAAGAAGGCCAACCGGCGCCCCCCACGATCATAGGTAATGATGCTTTTCCTTGCATGTCGCAGGGACTTGTCAAGTCGTGCAGTTGCCAAGGCAGCATGGGGAAGTGGAGACGCCCACGTCCAATCAACCGCCACGCGTCGGCCTAGGCCGCAGGCTTTTGGGGCCCGCGGCGCTCTGCACTAGACCCTTGGCTTCGCCACGAAGCCAAGCCCGAGTACACCTTGGGCCCCGGGGCTACTTTCGGCGTTTTGGGAACGGGGGTCCCCAGACTTGCCTGCCTGTGGCCCACGGCGTGGCTATTCTAGCAGGCCTGTACGGCCCATCTTCATCAACAAAGCATTCAAGACCCTCGCGAGGGGCCAAGCCTCGCGAGGCGGACGGCGCAAGACCTCCTCGGGAGCGGCCTCACCAGGCTGCCTCGCGAGGAGCGGAGATATCAAGGCGGGGCAAACCTCACGAGGCTCTCGTGACGTGAGCCATGACGATCGACACCAGGCGGGTGCCAGCATGCGCAGCGTCCTTGTTTCCTCTTTGGTGCTAAGGAGGCAGGCGCAGGCGCGTAGTACCGAGGCATCAGGCAAAGGTTTCCATATCGGTGCAACAAGACCAAGACCAGCTGGACGGCAAGACGGAGGTCACCGTGGAGCCCAAGCGGGCATCACCACCAGAGCCTTTTGCAGACAAAGACCGCTTTTGTCAGGAGAGCTTGTACTAGCTGTCCCCTTTCAAATTCGCCCGTCGTTGTTGGCTCCCTTCCCGCTCAATATTTGGGGAGAGGACCAGGGCGTATATAAGTAGAGCAACCACCACAGTAGAGGGGGGGGGGACAAATCGAGTTCTCATCCACAAGTCCACAGAGCACAAGAATACCTCAACCTCAGGAGGCTGTTCATCCCCTTGTACTGTTCTTCATCAGCCCAAGAGGCAATCCACCACCACACACTGGAGTAGAGTATTACACCACAACGGTGGCCTGAACCAGTATAAATCTCGTGTCTTTCTGTGTTGCGAGTTCGTCGAGTTCGTCCACGAGATCTTAGTGAGCTAGGGCGTGGATCGGTAGGAGGGAAAGAACTTCGCGTGCACCCCAGAGTTTGAACCTTAAGGGTTTTGCTGGAACCGCATCTCCGACATCTACGAAGATCTTTATCAGTCAAACTGCAATAACAATATACGTTATTCCCTTTGTCATCGGTATGTTACTTACCCGAGATTCGACCGTCGGTATCATCATACCTAGTTCAGTCTCGTTACAGGCAAGTCTCTTTACTCGTTCCGTAATGCATCATCCCACAACTAACTCATTAGTCACATTGCTTGCAAGGCTTATAGTGATGTGCATTACCGAGGGGGCCCAGAGATACCTCTCCGATACTCGGAGTGACAAATCCTAATCTTGATCTATGCCAAACCAACAAACACCTTCGAAGACACCTGTAGAGCATCTTTATAATCACCTAGTTACGTTGTGACGTTTGATAGCACACAAGGTGTTCCTCCGGTATTCGGGAGTTGCATAATCTCATAGTCAGAGGCATATGTATAAGTCATGAAGAAAGCAATAGCAATAAAACTTAATGATCATTATGCTAAGCTAATGGATGGGTCTTGTCCTTCAAATCATTCTCTAATGATGTGATCCCGTTCATCAAATGACAACACATGTCTATGGTTAGGAAACATAACCATCTTTGATTAACGAGCTAGTCAAGTAGAGGCATACTAGGGACACTCTGTTTTGTCTATGTATTCACACATGTACTAAGTTTCCGGTTAATACAATTCTAGCATGACTAATAAACATTTATCATGATATAAGGAAATATAAATAACAACTTTATTATTGCCTCTAGGGCATATTTCCTTCAGTCTCCCACTTGCACTAGAGTCAATATTCTAGTTCACATCGCCAAGTGATTCAAACACCAATAGTTCACATCGCCATGTGATTAACACCATAGTTCACATCGCCATGTGACCAACACCCAAAGGGTTTACTAGAGTCAATAATCTAGTTCACATCGCCATGTGATTAACACCCAAAGAGTACTAAGGTGTGATCATGTTTTGCTTGTGAGAGAAGTTTAGTCAACGGGTCTGCTACATTCAGATCCGTATGTATTTTGCAAATTTTCTATGTCTACAATGCTCTGCATGGAGCTACATTAGCTAATTTCTCCCATTTTCAATATGTATCCAGATTGAGACTCAGAGTTATCCGGGTCTGTGTAATAGCTTGCATTGACATAACTCTTTACGACGAACTCTTTATCACCTCATAACCGAGAAATATTTCCTTAGTCCTCTTAGGTAACTAAGGATAACTTCGACCGCTGTCCAGTGATCCACTCCTGGATCACTATCGTACCCCCTCGCCAAACTCATGGCAAGGTACACAATAGGTTTGCTACAAAGCATGGCATACTTTCTAGAACCTATGGCTCCGACATAGGGAATGACTTTCATTCTCTCTCTATCTTCTGCCGTGGTCGGGTTTTGAGTCTTAATCAACTTCATACCTTACAACTCAGGCAAGAACTCCTTCTTTGACTGATCCATTTTGAACTCCTTCAAAATCTTACCAAGGTATGTACTCATCGAAAGTCTTATCAAGCGTCTTGATCTATCTCTATAGATCTTGATGCCCAATATGTAAGCAGCTTCACTGAGGTATTTCTTTGAAAAAGTCCTTTCAAACACTCCTTTATGCTTTCCAGAAAATTCTACATCATTGCTGATCAACAATATGTCATTCACATATACTTATCATAAAGGCTGTAGTGCTCCCACTCACTTTCTTGTAAATACAGGCTTCAGCATAAGTCTGTATAAAATTATATGCTTTGATCACCTCATCAAAGTGTATATTCCAACTCCGAGATGCTTGCACCAGTCCATAAATGGATCGCTGGAGCTTGCACACTTTGTTAGCACCTTTAGGATCGACAAAACTTTCTGGTTGCATCATATACAACTCTTTTAAGAAATCCATTAAGGAATGCAGTTTTGACAACCATTTGCCAAATTTCTTAAAAATGTGGCAATTGCTAACATGATTCAGACAGACTTAAACATCGCTACGAGTGAGAAAATCTCATCGTAGTCAACACCTTGAACTTGTCAAAAACCTTTTTTGACAAGTCTAGCTTTGTAGATAGTAACACTACTATGAGCGTCTGTCTTCCTCTTGAAGATCCATTTATTCTCTATGGCTTGCCGATCATCGGGGAAGTCAACCAAAGTCCATACTTTGTTCTCATACATGGATCCCATCTCAGATTTCATGGCCTCAAGCCATTTTGCGGAATCTGGGCTCATCATCGCTTCCTCATAATACGTAGGTTTGTCATGGTCTAGTAACATGACTTCCAGAATAGGATTACCGTACCACTCTGGTGCGGAATGAACTCTAGTTGACCTACGAGGTTTGGTAGTAGCTTGATCTGAAGTTTAATGATCATCATCATTAACTTCCTCACTAATTGGTGTAGGCATCACTGGAACTGATTTCTGTGATGTACTACTTTCCAATTTGAGAGAAGGTACATTTACCTCATCAAGTTCTACATTCCTCCCACTCACTTCCTTCGAGAGAAACTCCTTCTCTCAGGAAGGATCCATTCTTAGCAACAAAGATCTTGCCTTCGTATCTGTGATAGAAGGTGTACCCAATAGTTTCTTTTGGGTATCCTATGAAGACACACTTCTCTGATCTGGGTTTGAGGTTATCAGGCTGAAGCTTTTTCACATAAGCATCACAACCCCAAACTTTAAGAAACGACAGCTTAGGTTTCTTGCCAAACCATAGTTCATACGGTGTCGTCTCAACGGATTTAGATGGTGCCCTATTTAACGTGAATGCAGCTGTCTCTAATGCATAACCCCAAAACGATAGTGGTAAATCGGTAAGAGACATCATAGATCGCACCATATCTAATAAAGTATGGTTACGACGTTCGGACACACCATTACACTGTGGTGTTCCAGGTTGCGTGAGTTGTGAAACTATTCCACATTGTTTTAAATGAAGGCCAAAACCCCGTAACTCAAATATTTGCCTCCGCGATCAGATCGTAGAAACTTTATTTTCTTGTTATGATGATTCTCCACTTCACTCTGAAATTCTTTGAACTTTTCAAATGTTTCAGACTTGTGTTTCATTAAGTAGATATACCCATATTTGCTCAAATCATCTGTGACGGTCAGAAAATAATGATACCCGTTGCGAGCCTCAATACTCATCGGACTGCATACATCGATAAGTATTATTTCCAATAAGTCAGTAGCTCGCTCCATTGTTCCGGAGAACGGAGTTTTAGTCATCTTTCCCATGAGGCATGGTTCGGAAGCATCAAATGATTCATAATCAAGTGATTCCAAAAGTTCATCTGAATGAAGTTTCTTCATCCACTCTACACCAATATGACCTAAACGGCAGTGCCACAAACATGTTGTACTATCATTATTAACTTTACATCTTTTCGCATCAATATTATCAATATGTGTATCACTGTGATCGAGATTCAGTAGAGAATTTACATTGGATGTAAGACCATAGAAGGTTTTATTCATGTAAATAGAACAACAATTATTCTCTGACTTAAATGAATAACCGTATTGCAATAAACATGATCCAATCATATTCATGCTCAACGCAAACACAAAATAACATTTATTTAGGTCCAATACTAATCCTGAAGGTAGAGGGAGTATGCGATGGTGATCCTATTAACCTTGGAATCACTTCCAACACACATTGTCACCTCGCCCTCAACTAGTATCTGTTAATTTTGTAACTCCTGTTTTGAGTTACTAATCTTAGCAACTGAACCGGTATCAAACACCCAGGGCCTACAATGAACATTAGTAAATTACACATCAATAACATGTATATCAAATATAACTTTGTTCACTTTGCCATCCTTCTTATCCGCCAAGCATTTGGGGTAGTTCCGTTTCCAGTGACCATTCCCTTTGCAGTAGAAGCACTCAGTTTCAGGCTTAGGTCTAGCTTTGGGCTTCTTCATGGGAGTGGCAACTTGCTTGCCATTCTTCTTGAACTTGCCTATCTTTCCCTTGCCCTCTTTTCTTGAAACTAGTGGTCTTGTTAACCATCAACACTTGATGCTCTTTCTTGATTTCTACCTTCGCCAATTTTAGCATCGCGAAGAGCTTGGGAATCATTTTCGTCATCCCCTTGCATATTATAGTTCATCACGAAGTTGTAGTAGCACTACTAGAAAAAGGCCTACTAATGGCGCACCTAATCTGGCCATTAATGGCGCATTAGTGGTGCGCCATTAGTAGCACGCCATTAGTATATTTTACTAATGGCGCACCACTGGTGCGCCATTAGTATCTGGTATACTAATGGCGCACCCCAGATGCGCCATTAGTATATACAACAGTGCGCCATTAGTATGCCTCCTAGGGGGCCATGTATACCCAGGTGCTTTGGCATACTAATGGCGCACTACAGCAGGATGCGCCATTAGTAACTTCGGCATACTAATGGTGCACTGTTTAGTGATGCGCCATTAGTATCCTTTGGCATACTAATGGCGCACTATGATGTGATGCGCCATTAGTATGAATATTAGGTTTTTTTTTTATTTTTTTATTTTCTGTTTTTTGCACAGGTTACGAAATGTATAATTGGACAAAATATAGACAACACACATCAACAACAGATTCATCGAATACAATAGAAGATTAGTCTCTGAATACAATTCATCATTTTAGTCTCCGAATACAATTCATCATATTAGTCTCCGAATTGAAAAGACCGAACAAAATGTATAAGTATGAATCATTATATTACAAGTCTCGAGACCGCGAGTTTGTCTTCACATTACAAGTCGATATCGATCATCTAAACTACCATCACATAGAAGAGAGCTGCGGTCATCATGATGAGCATCATCACGATGAAACTCGTCTTCATCCGGTTCCTCCAACGCTCCCTCCCCTCTCCCGCTAGATAGCGGGCGTATCTAGATTCGGCCTCGGCCCTAGTGGCATACCCTTTGTAACTGTTACCGCTGAATCGGTGAACCTGTCTCCGACACTCCTCCCAGTTGTCGTAGACTCCGGGAACCTTACCCTTGTACACGACATACCACGGCATCGCTATGCAGTAACCAAACGAAACGTTAGTACCAATTCATAGACAATACATAAGCAATATATAAGTATGCAACAGAACGATCAGAAGAGAAAAGCAAGACATTAATAGCATCGATTACATCTAAGTTGAAGGACTCTCGAAACCAAAGAGACATACTACAAGTTCATTAAAGTTTAATTACAACATGAGCCAATCGATGTTTCAGAACTAGACACAGCATCACTGCTTTCGACTCGACTCAAGGGACCGGAGCGTGGATGAAGCCGTCGTCTATCGTGGGAGTCATGAAACCACGGGCGTTGTCAGCCTGCATTTGTAGGATTGTGTCGATGTCATTGTTGGACGGTTGATTTCTGAGGTAGAACTGCCCCGAGGTACGAAGGACATCTTGATGGATGATTTCCGCAAACTCCAACTGGATGCGAAAGAATTCTTGTCTGATGTCCGCGTCCTGGATTGCCAACACGCTCGCGGCCCAATCTTTGAGTCTACTCGGTAGCAGTAGTTGATGATGGTCCCGTACGATCGCCAGCATGTGATGGATGGCATAGTAGGCACCCTTCTGACCGCCAGGCGGCTACTTGACGCAGCAGAACGTCGTGTTGTGGGAGAACACGTGCTTGCCGTACTTACGAATAGGCCTGGTGAAGGTGCCTCCAGATTTGACGTAGCCGGGGAGAACATCATCAAGAACCTTCTTGACATTTGTGTAGTCTACGTTCGACTGACGGTCCGGGTCGAAATACGTGGCCATGGAATATTTGGGGCTTAGGAGGATGAGCGTGCAATGTGTGTCACTGCAGAAAACACGGAATGTTAAAAGAAAAATGATCGAAATCTAAGAATTCATATGTTAGGGGGCGGTTGAGGGGAGGACTTACTCGGGAAAGTAAGGCACGAGGAAGTTGTCCTTATCTTGGTTTGCCAGAATGACGCCTTCGAGGTAAGAACTCGTGACTTGCCGGTCCCCAGTGCTGCCCAAGATCTTGGCACGCATGTAGAAGGGGTCGACTATCACGATGTCCGGGGTCTTGTCGCGAATGATCCGCATCTCCATACTCAGCGAAAATAGACGAACGAAGGTGTAGTGCAGCAGATGAAGGTTCAACATAGCGTGGATTTCATCAAACCGCAGGACGATCGTACCCCCGATGGAGTTATCCACAAAGCCCTTGCCCTCTGGCACCTTGGCCGCGAAAACCGGGTATGCCACATCCTTCTCTCGGAGACGCCGCTTCTCCAAAGAAAGAACACTGTCATGCAGACTCCGCATAGCACCGGTTGCAGCATCGAGCATATTTCTCGATAGCATCGGCCTGCCCGCCACATGCACCCTCCTCGAGATATCCGCAGTTGAAGGTGGCTCGTCCTGAGCACGGATCGTACTCGGTGCCGGCTGGCCTGCACCCTTTTTAGTCTTTCTTTTGCGTGCCTTCTTCTTGATCTCCTGTAATGGGACCGAGTTTTGCTCACAGACCGCCTTCTTGAGTGTGTTGGGGCTGATCATATTTGGCACCTCGCCTATCTGAGGCTCGGTGAAGTCGGCAGCTGGAGGCGTCTCCTGAGAGCTGAACTGCAGACGACGCCTGTTGCAACTTGGCTTCTCCGCGGTACCAGCTAGATCGCACACGTCTTTTGTTGGGTTGGGTTCTTGAGAAGGAGGCCCCATGAAGTCGCCACCATCCCCATGATCGGCAAAGTACTGATCGACGTTGGCAAATGTATCGTCGTCGTCGTCGTTCTGATCCTGTGCCATATGCATGTTTGGATCCAGTGGCATAGGGATGTCCGGCACCGTTGCGGCGGTCTTGCCATGGGGCCGACTTGGCGCCGGCACGACTGGCGGTGTTGTCTTTGGGGTGGTGTCCCCCGCCCCCAAACGAATCTGGCTCTTCGGCCAAAGCATGGGCCAGCTCAGGCAGGCGCTGAGCTTCATCACGTCATCATCGTCGGCCCCCATGGGTCGAATCGGAGGTAACACCTCGTCGCAGCCTGGCAGCACCCGAACCAGTTGAACCCTGAACAAGTTGGGTGGCATCTGGGTACCGTGGAACAAGGGGTTGCCCGGTTGAACGATTTTGCCCTTGGCGACATCGACCAACTCGTTGTTCACGAAGTGCAGGAGAGTGCACGGAACGTTGGCGGCGCCCTGCGAAAACATGTAGGGCGTTAGGGATGCCCAGTCAAAGGCAAGGAGATGAAGTCCTCGGCCGAGAGAGGCTTAATTAGTTACCGCGATGATGGCGTCGAGCTCGGCTAATGTCGAGGCACCGCCAACGGCGGGCGTGCAGTTGACGGAGGGGCCGCTTGCTGCAGAGGTGCTGGCCGGCGTGCACCCGGGTGCATTAAGCTCCCGTGCCGGCGTCGGAGACACCAATGCCGGCTCCGCCGGAGACACCAATGGCCCCGCCATCGCGTTCTGCGAGTTGCTGGCCGTGAAGCTAGGAATCGGGGGCGGCCCCTGTTGGCCGCCCGCAATCCACGCACTAATCCCCTGGATCAAGGTAGGCACAATGGCGGTGATCGTCGCTCCGAGTTGTTGTTGCACTTTCTCTTGGACAATCTCCGAAATCCGCGCCACCTGTGCCCTGAGTTCTTGAACCTCGCGCGCCTAGCTTTTCGAGCTGGTCTTTTTCTCCTTTCGCCCAGCAGTGTCATAGTATGAAGACCATTTTGTCGACAAGCCTTTGCCGGCCACACGACCAGCTGACGTCGGCTTACTGAGCTTATCCTTGTTCTTCATTACATTCAATGCCCTATTTAGAGTGGTGTCCCAAGGGTTGCTCTTAGTCGACCCCGCGCTACTGCTTTCAGTCGCCTGCGGAAGGAATGTGAACCATTTAGAAATTTGGCTTCATTAATTAGAATGCAACCATATGGAGCTAATTACGAGGGGGTGTATTCCTTACCAGAACAAGCTCAAGCGCCCTGGTCTTCGGATCCGTGGTAAGCTCCTTTGTTTTCGGGTCCTTCTTGTACCGGGCCCTGACAAAGTTCCTGGTCTGCTTGTCACCGTATTTATCGAAGAGGGGCGGTAGGCCTTGCTCGGCACGGTCCGCCTCCTCCTTGTCCCATATAGGCTCCGCCACTCTGTAACCGCCGGGACCGAGTGTGTGTTCCCCTAAGTTCAGCTCCCGCATTTCTTTCCCCCACTTACTTGATTCGGAGTGTGCGGTGCTCGAGCAATTGATCTTGAAGTCGTTGTAGTCATCTTCGGTGATCGAAGGATTTTTCTCCTTGATCTTCTCATAACTCTCACCTTTCTCGATCATTCTCTTCACATTGCTTTTCCAAGTAGACAGGGCCTTGCTCATCTTCGTGAGGGCAGCATTGTTCACTTTATTCCCTTTGAGGCTTGTGTTTTCAAATTCAGCGGGGAACTTGTATCGTTCGTGCAGCTTCGTGAAGAGGAGGTTGCGCAAATTCCCTCGGTCAGGATGCCTCAGGTTCTCGGTGTTGATCGAGATGGTGCTCCGGAGAATGCACCCGAGCTGAAGCGAGTACCCCTTGACTATTCGTTCAGGCGCCGTTGGATTCCCGTCGGAGTCCACTTCAGTAGCTTCCTCCTTGAGGGTGCGGAGCACGGTCGGGGGCCGGTCCGCCCGTTGCCTCTTCGGTTGGCTGCCATCTGTGCGTGCGCCGCCATCATCAGTGGTGGCATCCTCGGCGGCACCATCAGTGGTGGCATCAGTGGGGTCATCCTCGGCGGTACCATCAGTGGTCTCAGGATCGGTGGGGAAGGCGGCGTCCTCATACAAGTGAGGTTGTTCCTCCATCTCCTGGGACAGCTTCCAGAATGGCTTGTCGACGCCCGAACCCCCGGCCTCATCGTTGTTGGCCATGTTTCTCTCTAAATAGGAACAAAGTTTGGTCAAAAAGTTGGTTATTGTCAAGGAACAAGATCATGGTCTCATCATTTAGGGTTTGTCGACACCGAGGCATCCTAAAAGCTAAGCTTTTATCATTGAGGGTTTTTCGACGCCGAGGCACCCTAAAAGCCTAAGCTTTCATCATTTCGGTTTTTATCGACACCGAGGCACCCTAAAAGCCATGCATTAGTCACAAGTACGCCGGGGCACTTGATCCTACTTAATTACCTACTAAGATACCCCGGCCCATGCATTAGTCACAAGTACCCCATATGTCCTATTTTTAGCAAAGTCATGCTAAAATTCACGGAAAATTTCAGCATGACCTTTGCTGAAAATAGGACATATGGAGTACCCGAATTTGCCGGAACGGAAGTTAATCGACATTCCGGCAAACTCAAGGGCCTCTTGGGCGGACAAGGCAAAAAAGGCCTCCATCACAACATGGAAAATACACCAAGCAGTATCATCTCCAAGCAGTATCATATTTGTAATGACTGAAAATATTTACTTCAGGAAATATTTACTACTGTAGTTTATGTTACAAACAAAAAAAAGACTGAAGTTTGTCCTAGCTATATTTCAGGATGATTTTTCAGTTGCTCATGCTTTTTACAAATTGTAGCTACTGTTTTTTATACCTAAACAAAATTGCCCTAGCTATATTTGCTACTGTTTTTATACCTAATTTTTTGCTACTGTTTTTTTAATTTGCTACTGCTTTTTTTATTTGCTACTGTTTTTTTATACATACACCACCAAAGTCCAAAGAGTAACCACTTATTAGCTACCAGGAGTAAGTAAGTAACTAAATACACTTGTATAAAAAAATAAATCAGAAACTTAGTTTTCAGTGTAATGAAACTAATTGCACATGAAAGAACAGGGGTAAATATTGTTAACAGAAGACAGCCAAACAAATATATTGCTCTTTATGAGGTTATGAGGTTACAGAGTACAAACTTAACTTGAGAATGACAGTGTTCAAAATAGTCAATGAAAAATTCATCAGTACTGAACATAATTAACAGAAGTTATTTTGATGGTATATAAGAATATTTATGGAACAAACAACATGAAGATAGCTGCAATCTTAAACAAAAATCAAAGCACACTTGTCTGTAAAAAGCTAACAAACTATGTGATGCTTCCAGCTAATATGTTCAGAGAACAGGAGCATGAGAAAAAATAACAGAAACTATATGATTTAACTGGTTTCAAAACATGAAGTCCTAAAAGCTCTTGTTTTTGACTTTGCATCCACTGATAAAGAAGAATCAGAGTAGTGAGCAAGACTGTAAATGTTCTGAAAATTAAAAGAAAAGAGTGCTGTCTCAGAACTCCGCAGTTACAGCAGGAGGTACTGTATTTACTTGGAAACACAAATATGTTCTTCATTATCTGCTCATTACACCCAGAGGTTATTTTTTGGCAAACAAAATTGAGAAATTTTAAGACACTACTGAGTTAATATTAGCCGTTGATTTTTTAATTTTCTGTTTTTTGCACAGGTCACTAGCTTCAGATTTTTTCCTCAGGTATAAGTTGATGCTTTTCTTCATATTTGCCATATGAAAAAATTAGGATGCTATCATCCTATATTTTGCCATGCTAAAAGATTGTGCCATGTAGAAAATTGCCATGCTAATCTTTAGATAAATACAAATAGAACAAACTCTTCGATAAAAATTTGCCATGCTATTTTACAGAACAAACAAACATTTTGCCACCTTCATACATAACTGAATTTTTGTGTAGTAGGTTCAGATCTCATTTTTTGAGCTATCACACTTTTTTTTGTTTACACAGCTACAATCTTTTGCCATGGCAAATCTTGGGACCATGGTCACATGGAAAATGTAGGATTGCTCTTAGCTAAAAACACGGCAAATGTAAAACATGGCAAAGTCGGAAATTTCCACAACATGTCAAACTTATTTCAAGTACCATGGCAAACTGAATGTTTTTATGAAAGTTGCCATGGCAGACTTTGCTATGAGTAGTTGCCATGGATAGAATCTCTACGAGTTTTTGACATGGCCAAATTCTGGAGTAATTGCCATGGCAAAATTCTGTAGTAGTTGCCATGGCAAAATTCAGGCAAAGTGCACCAGCGATTTTTTTGCATCTCTTAATTTCTAGTTGCCACACTAGTAGTTTAGTTTGGTGGTTAACAGGCATTTAACCATTCGCCACACCAAATTTTTGCTCTACTTTTCTGGGAGTCACGAATTAGATATCTGAAGCCTATATATGTCTCATCCTTTTGCATTCTTTCATTAATCTATAGAAATGCCTAAACTATCTGGTGATAAACAATTTGTGCTAGATAGAGAAACAAATAACCATCATGGCGATGGCTCCTCTTCCTACAATGGATGATTCTCGTGGGCCTCTTGATTTTCTTTAAAAAAAAGGAGGATCACCCCTGGCCTCTTGATTTTCTAATGTATTAATCCCCCCTCATCAATCATGGTTGCTCGCATAGGGACAGATTGTTGTATTAGGAGCAGAGAGGGAGAGGTGGGAAATGGAGGCGGGGGTGATTTGGATGGGGTACCCGCGGGCGTAGAAGACGGGGGCGTCGTCGGGGACGAAGACGTCGACGCTGTGGATGTTGGTGGTGGTGCGACGAGGTCCGGGAGGAGACGAGGACGACGGGGCGACGGGGCGGCGGCGTCGGGAGAGGAGAGGGCGGCGTCGCGGCGTCGGGGCGTCGGGGCGGAGACGAGGACGACGGGGCGGCGTCGAGGCGGC